>NW_021822261.1:20000-32867 GCF_901001165.1 Salmo trutta
TCTGTTTATAAAGGTCCATGACTTCACATATTTATATCACATAAATATCCATAGTCAAATGTACTTAATGACTCCAAGTATGAGTAACAGCTAATGAACTTCCTCTGAGGTGAACATGTATCTCTTGCTACTCGATTGTTTTGACAGTTAGTCTCATATCTGCATCGTGTCCCTGTTTGTTCCATCACTTAGAATGGAAACAGAAGGTATTGCCGGAGTCAAAAACAGATACCAACATTCAGCTGTAAAAATGAACTCATGGGGGGAAAAAGAGAAAGAACTGCAGTGTACGAACTGGCTCCCATTAAAGGAGAGTGTATATTCACCAAGCAACCTTGGCCTTTATATGTCTTGTTTAGATGATGCTGCTTTTAGTAGGATTTCTGTCTTTTATAAACGTTCTCGCCAACGAGATCAATCTCCCCACAGTCCCTTTATTTAGCCATTCGGCCGGATTATGAAAAATGTATTAATTACCATGAGAGCCTCCCGTAGAACATCACGTCACTTACACAGCTCAAAGTAGATTATTTATTAGTTTCCAAGGTACGGAGTGGACCTTTACTGGAGATGAAGCTGGCACTTGACCCACCATAACCATGATTGCACTGAACACACACACACACACACACACACACACACACACACACACACACACACACACACACACACACACACACACACACACACACACACACACACACACACACACACACACACACACACACACACACAGAGACACACACACACACACACACACACACACACACACACACAGTGCTACCGTATTGTACGACTTACAGGCCCAGTCTCCTTAGCCCCATCTGCATCACTCATCCACAGCACAGCAACCTCTCCTCTAGTTGTTCTTCTTGTCACTCACAGAGACGGTTCCAAAGACATCCCGGTGCAAGTGCTCAGCCAAGCAACAGTGCAGATAGAGAGAGATTGAAGGCGGTGACTCTATCTATATTTTTAGTGCTGGTTAATGGTATATTTTCAGAGAGTGTGAAGTGTAGCCTACCTACGGAAAGCTATTCATTTTCTTATCTCCTTGTGCCTAGCTTCCTTATGGCGCTGTGAAAGCCTTCTAGTGCTGTGCTACTTCTCACTGCTTTAGACCAGCATTCTGTCATGTGTTAAAGGGAGTCAATGTTTTGATATGGATTGCAAGGAACAAATGAAAGTGAAGTTTGGTCAGACCATCCTGTGAAATATCCAACTAACAGCATGATTTGTTTCGATATCTGATCCATGTACTTCAGGAAAAGCAGGGTTTGAAATACAATATCATAATTGTATCAAAATATGAAATCCTGTGATTGTATCTTGAATAACTCTGTGGGGAGACAGCAGACTATGTCTCCCCACAGAGCGACGACAGACCTGTCTCATTTACAATGATTGATTAATCCAACAATTAAAATTCCTCTCTCTGAGAATGTTTTGATTAATATTCTTGTCTTGAGGTTCCGAACCACCCATGATGACATTGAAAAATAAATAAACACCCAGAACTCAAGAAGAAGAATTCTCCGACAGAGGAGCTCTATCTACCCAGCTCGGGAAGAAGAAGAAGAAAAGTGCCATATTCCGTGGGTGATTGACAAGTCTGACATATGGAAAAGTTCACCTATTCCCCAGTGACAGACAGATGGGGAGAGTGGAGAGGCGGGTAAACTTGCCTGCGAGGCTGAGTATGATTTTGGAGATTCGGAGCCGTCTGATCAAAAGGACTCGACATCTCTTCTACTAAATTTAGCACCAGTGGCAATTAGTACCGGAGTCACACAGTCACTCCCGGAGCAGCTGACAAACGGTGCCTTAACAAGTCAGAGATGTTGATCTAGGTTTGATGGATTTATATGGTAGTGTGTTTTGGTTTGTGTGTGTGTGTGTGTGTGTGTGTGTGTGTGTGTGTGTGTGTGTGTGTGTGTGTGTGTGTGTGTGTGTGTGTGTGTGTGTGTGTGTGTGTGTGTGTGTGTGTGTGTATGTGTGTGAGATGTTGTCTGTAAGGGGTTGTCTTATCTATCTGCCTTAGCCGTACATGCTATACTGTACATGTTGGTATGATTATTGTCTTAGTGTCAGATTGAGGTAGTGTGTGTGTGTGTGGTGTGTGTGTGTGTGGTGTGTCTATTGATTTTGTTTGTTTATGGGAAAAAGGGAGATTGAGGGAAAGAGAGAGAAGAAAAGAGAGGAATGAAGACATGACCTCATAGCTTACCTGCAGTGTCGGACGTGCTCGTGCACTGGGGCCTTCAGCTATAGGGGGGCCCTTCAAAATCTCAGTATTAATTTTGCATGGTCCCCCAGTTATCTACACACGGTACCCTACAGCTCTACACAGGATTTGTCATTAATCAATCAGGTTGTTCAGCACAAACCATTGTGAAAGACCTCATGCTATTAGACACTGAAAAACAGTCCTACAAGTCATTTGCTCAAAAACACATCCCAGTCATGGTTATAAAAAAACTAAAAACTAAAAAATGCGACTATGTACCAGTTACCTAAATATTTGAATATATTGATGACAATATATCTATTTGGTTCACATAGCAATGTCATTTTTTATTGTTGTGCAAAGGCTGCTGGGAAATATGAAAATACTGTCAAATGATATTGTGGCGAAGATTCTGAGGCGTGGCTATCAAATAGTTATTTTTGGCCACCCGTAAGTGTAAATGTCTTTCTAGTTCATCTCGTCTGTTGACTTTCAACTCCTGTTCCAATTTACATCGGGGGCCCACTGATGAATCTAGCACAGGGTTCTGTGATGATGTAGTCACACCACTGATGAATCTAGCACAGGGTTCTGTGATGATGTAGTCACACCACTGATGAATCTAGCACAGGGTTCTGTGATGATGTAGTCACACCACTGCTTCCCCATCTGATTTTCATTTCCCAATTAATGACAGAAACACAGTTATGTTCTCAAAGCATATTGTGGTCTTACCCAAAACATCTTAAACCACCGTGGAAACCCTGGAAGAGGAACTTAGAGCAGAACAAAATACATGAGAAAGGAGTGGTGTGTGTGTGTGTGTGTGTGTGTGTGTGTGTGTGTGTGTGTGTGTGTGTGTGTGTGTGTGTGTGTGTGTGTGTGTGTGTGTGTGTGTGTGTGTGTGTGTGTGTGTGAGTGAGATAGATGTTGTCTTATCTGTCTGCCTTAGCAGTACATGCAGTACGGTACCTGTTACAATGTTTGTTGTCTTAGTGGCAGATTGAGATAGTGTGTGTGTGTGTGTTTGTTTTCAGTGTGTGTCTATTGACTTTGCTTGTTTAATTATGGGAGAGGGAAAAAGAGAGAGATAGAGAGATGGGAAAGAAATCAAGACATGACCTCATAGCTTCCCTTTCTGATTTTCATTTCCCAATTAATGACAGAGACAGTTAGCTACTCAAAGCATAGTGTGGTCTTCCCCAAAACATCCTAAACTACCGTGGAAACCCTGGAAGAGGAACTCAGAGCAGAATCAAAGACATAACAAAGGAGTGCTGTGGGCCAACTGAAATCTCTTAGTGAAATTATCTGATGCCAGTTACATAGTCGTTAGTTACATTGCTAGTCATTGCATAAACCTCTGAGATGGCGCACAACCACGTCCGCTCTGAGCAGATTCTCACTCTCTCTCTCTCTCTCTCGCTCACAATCTCTATCTCAGGATGTTGGCCATCCCTGTGTGAAGTACTGGGGATGTTTCTAAGCTCTGAGAGAGAGAGAGAGAGAGATACAAAGGGAGAGAGAGCGAGAGCAAGAGAGAGCGAGAGCAAGAGAGCGAGAGCGAGAGAGCGAGAGCGAGAGAGCGAGAGCGAGAGAGCGAGAGCGAGAGAGAGAACGTCAGAGAGGGAGAGAGATGGAAGAGATGAAGAGAGAGAGCAAGAGAGAGAAAGTCAGAGAGGGAGAGAGATGGAAGAGATGAAGAGAGTGAGAGAGAAAGTGAGAGAGAGATGAACGAGAGAGAGAAACAGAGAGGGGAGAGTAAGAGAGAGATGAACGAGAGAGAAACAGAGAGGGGAGAGTAGGAGAGACTGATGAACAAGAGAGAGAAACAGAGAGGGGAGAGTAGGAGAGACTGATGAACAAGAGAGAGAAACAGAGAGGGGAGAGTAAGAGAGAGATGAACGAGAGAGAAACAGAGAGAGGAGAGTAGGAGAGAGAGATGAACAAGAGAGAGAAACAGAGAGAGGAGAGTAGGAGAGAGAGATGAACAAGAGAGAGAAACAGAGAGGGGAGAGTAGGAGAGAGATGAACAAGAGAGAGAAACAGAGAGGGGGAGAGTAGGAGAGAGATGAACAAGAGAGAGAAACAGAGAGAGGAGAGTAGGAGAGAGAGATGAACAAGAGAGAGAAACAGAGAGGGGAGAGCAGGAGAGAGAGATGGAAGGCTGGGGTTCAAAAGGAGCAGCCGTTCAGAGCAGTGGAGGAAATAATGTATCTGTTGTAGTTCTCCTCCCAGACGTCTCAGCCCACGTCTAAGACTCACTGCATTTCCTCTCTCTCCTGTGTCTCCGGAGCTGTGAGTGGGTTTGACCTTAAAGCGCTCCTCCCCCTTTAGAGTGTCAGGCCTTGGGTGTGTTTTCCTGGGCCTGGGAGATATGAGGGAGAGAAAATCTGCAGACAGCCCATCACAACCTCAACTCTTTGTTTATCTATTAATAATTGAGCATCGCTGAAGACAACAAGGGGCGGGGGCTTGGGAGGGTTGATGGGGGTTGGGGAGGTGGCATCACATGGGAAATGTATACCTTTAGCACAGCGGTTTGGGCTAATCTGCAGCTAGCGCTCTCCCTCTGAAGTATGGTTAGGGAGATGGACAGAGAGAGAAAGAGAGAGAGAGAGAGAGAGAGAGAGAGAACATTAGGGTTTAGTTTGTTGTTGTTGTTTGTCATAGCTGTAGGGTGTGTTTATGTATGAGTCTGGAGACGGTGCCTGCCTGCGCCATAGCCCTGTGTGTCTCCTCCTGTTTGTACTGCCTTAACTCTCATAGTGTGTGTGTGTGTGTGTGTGTGTGTGTGCGTGCGTGCGTGAGTGCGTGCGTGCCTGCATGTGTGCGTGTGTGTGTGTGTGTGTGTGTGTGTTTGTGTGTGTGTGCATGCGTGCGTGCGTGCCTGCATGTGTGCGTGTGTGTGTGTGTGCGTGTGTGTGATTGTGCAAGAAAGAGAGATAGTTTATTGAGTTTATTCAATGTGTCATACCTTGAGCTGTGTGGGGTTGTTGATTTGACAATACTCCCAACCTTTTGTACTGTCCATTGAACACCTGGCCTTAGTGTCTTATTGTTGCTGTGTATGAGTCTGTGTATACTATCTATTCCCTCAGTAACACAGCTTTGGGCCTTAGTGTCTTATTGTTGCTGTGTATGAGTCTGTGTATACTATCTATTCCCTCAGTAACACAGCTTTGAGCCTTGGTGTCTTATTGTTGCTGTGTATGAGTCTGTGTATACTATCTGTTACCTCAGTAACACAGCTTTGAGCCTTAGTGTCTTATTGTTGCTGTGTATGAGTCTGTGTATACTATATATTACCTCAGTAACACAGCTTTGAGCCTTAGTGTCTTATTGTTGCTGTGTATGAGTCTGTGTATACTATCTATTACCTCAGTAACACAGCTTTGAGCCTTAGTGTCTTATTGTTGCTGTATATGAGTCTGTGTATACTATCTATTCCCTCAGTAACACAGCTTTGAGCCTTAGTGTCTTAATGTTGCTGTGTATGAGTCTGTGTATACTATCTATTACCTCAGTAACACAGCTTTGAGCCTTAGTGTCTTATTGTTGCTGTGTATGAGTCTGTGTATACTATCTATTCCCTCAGTAACACAGCTTTGAGCCTTAGTGTCGTATAGTTGCTGTATATGAGTCTGTGTATACTATCTATTCCCTCAGTAACACAGCTTTGTTTAAGGATACACAAAATGACACATTACTATAGTGAGAATCATTTGGGAAAGAATTAGGAAATGTTTACCTTCAATATCTACACTACTTTTTGTCATTCTCCAATGTGAGAAAACGTCAGCAGTTTAGGAGAGAACAAGGTCTTTTACGGGTCTGGTATTCTGTATTTTACAGGTGTAATGGGATAATGATCAGTCCAAGTATGATTATATTTCCTGTATTGTGGCGTCCTCCACATCTGAAGGTTGGCTTACCTCTCACTTTTTCTCTAATTAAGTAGCCTTTAAACATTTTCCCCACAGACCGCTTGCTGTCAGAACAAAGTCCACATTGTTTCTCCCTCTGAGGCAGCGGCCCTTGAGTGAAAGCCTCAGAGCCTCCTAACGTTACCATCATGAGCTGAGAGGGTCCCGGCCCTCGGGGGCTGTCCACCAAATAAGTTGTCGGAGCAGACAAGTCTATTGAGCGTTCGGAGGAGTCCTGGAAAAGGAGTGGTTTAATGAGAGAATGATTACCGTGTTCTCTAGTGATGGCTGGGGATGTTACCGCTCCATATGTCAGCAGGAGGAGAGGAGGAGAGGAGGACAGGATGACGGGAGAGCTTCCAATCAAAAAGAGAGGAGGACAATGATTAGAGAGAAACTAGATATTCAGTCTATTCCCCAAAGTGTTTCAGGGCATGTTTTTGTGGTTAATTCTCCAACATGGGATTTCACTTTGTCTACAAGTAGAAAATGTGTTGATTAGCAAGAGTTTATTTTAAATCCATTTTTCACTCATGCAAATACATTCCACTGTAATGGGAGAGGTACTGACTGTTTCTTATCTGTGCCAGTGTAGTAATACCAATAACATGTCATTATTCACATTTAGTTACTCTCTGGTCTGTGCCCAGAAGTTAGAGGATATGGCAACCTGGCAACCTCTTGTTTATTTCTGGATGTAAACAATCATTTTCCTCAACCTGCAAAAGGTCCTGTAATCATACATTATCTACGGTAAACTGTCGATGTGGTAGCTTGTCCTCTGTCAGTCAGTCAGGCAGTCAGTCAGGCAGTCAGTCAGTCAGCCAGTCAGTCAGGCAGTCAGTCAGGCAGTCAGTCAGTCCATTGGTTTTTCCCTCTGGCTGTCATCAAGGAAGTGATGCAGCTCTTTATTCATTGACACCCTTCCCTTTGATATGTATACATTTTATATCATCCCCCTCCCGTTTTAGGACGAGGAGATGCCATTAGCAGTGTATTATGTTCCAGTTGGAACGGAAATATCTCCAAAAGAATAGTCGCCTTGTGCACGGCTCATTAGTACATTGCTTTTCTTACAAACGTATCAACAGTGTTCTAAGCTAATAAGCTTTTTTATTTCTAGGCTATATGATGTAGAAAGAGGGAGCTGAAGGTCACAGGTCTGATTGAGCGCAGAGTGCTTCCGTGAGGGAGTGATTTATCGGGAATTATTGTGCTGCTCTTTGCTCCAGAGAGTTTACTATTGATGTGTGGAGTTGAAATGGCTTCTTCAAGAGAAGAGGGAGATAGGGGCTTCACAGACGACACAGGCAGTCCTCTCATCAGCCAGACACAGCCTCCCTACGCTTTATAGACCTTCATTTCATTTGGCCAGCTTTTTTTGGGGGGGGGACAAACACACACAGTCGTGCATTCACGTATACGTACACATACACACACGCACAGACACACTTCAGAGACGCACAGACACATGCACGAACATCAGTGGTGGAAAAAGTACCCAATTGTCATAGTTAAGTAAAAGTAAGGATACCTTAATAGAAAATGACAAGTGAAAGTCACCCAGTAAAATACTACTTGAGTAAAAGTCTTAAAGTATTTTGTTTTAAATATACTTAAGTATCAAATGTAAATGTTATTGCTAAAATATACTTTGTAATTCCTTATATTAAACAAACCAGACGGCCCGATTTCTTTTTTTCTTTACAGATAGCCAGGGGCACACCCCAACATGAGTGTTTAGTGAGTCCAGATCAGGCAGTAGGGATGACCAGGGATGTTCTCTGTTTAGTGAGTTCAGATCGGGCATAAGGGATGACCAGGGATGTTCTCTGTTTAGTGAGTTCAGATCAGGCAGTAGGGATGACCAGGGATGTTCTCTGTTTAGTGAGTTCAGATCAGGCAGTAGGGATGACCAGGGATGTTCTCTGTTTAGTGAGTCCAGATCAGGCAGTAGGGATGACCAGGGATGTTCTCTGTTTAGTGAGTTCAGATCAGGCAGTAGGGATGACCAGGGATGTTCTCTGTTTAGTGAGTTCAGATCAGGCAGTAGGGATGACCAGGGATGTTCTCTGTTTAGTGAGTTCAGATCAGGCAGTAGGGATGACCAGGGATGTTCTCTGTTTAGTGAGTTCAGATCAGGCAGTAGGGATGACCAGGGATGTTCTCTGTTTAGTGAGTTCAGATCAGGCAGTAGGGATGACCAGGGATGTTCTCTGTTTAGTGAGTTCAGATCAGGCAGTAGGGATGACCAGGGATGTTCTCTGTTTAGTGAGTTCAGATCAGGCAGTAGGGATGACCAGGGATGTTCTCTGTTTAGTGAGTTCAGATCAGGCAGTAGGGATGACCAGGGATGTTCTCTGTTTAGTGAGTTCAGATCAGGCAGTAGGGATGACCAGGGATGTTCTCTGTTTAGTGAGTTCAGATCAGGCAGTAGGGATGACCAGGGATGTTCTCTGTTTAGTGAGTCCAGATCAGGCATAAGGGATGACCAGGGATGTTCTCTGTTTAGTGAGTTCAGATCAGGCAGTAGGGATGACCAGGGATATTCTCTGTTTAGTGAGTCCAGATCAGGCAGTAGGGATGACCAGGGATGTTCTCTGTTTAGTGAGTCCAGATCAGGCAGTAGGGATGACCAGGGATGTTCTCTGTTTAGTGAGTTCAGATCAGGCAGTAGGGATGACCAGGGATGTTCTCTGTTTAGTGAGTTCAGATCAGGCAGTAGGGATGACCAGGGATGTTCTCTGTTTAGTGAGTTCAGATCAGGCAGTAGGGATGACCAGGGATGTTCTCTGTTTAGTGAGTTCAGATCAGGCAGTAGGGATGACCAGGGATGTTCTCTGTTTAGTGAGTCCAGATCAGGCATAAGGGATGACCAGGGATGTTCTCTGTTTAGTGAGTCCAGATCAGGCAGTAGGGATGACCAGGGATGTTCTCTGTTTAGTGAGTTCAGATCAGGCAGTAGGGATGACCAGGGATGTTCTCTGTTTAGTGAGTCCAGATCAGGCAGTAGGGATGACCAGGGATGTTCTCTGTTTAGTGAGTCCAGATCAGGCAGTAGGGATGACCAGGGATGTTCTCTGTTTAGTGAGTCCAGATCAGGCAGTAGGGATGACCAGGGATGTTCTCTGTTTAGTGAGTCCAGATCAGGCAGTAGGGATGACCAGGGATGTTCTCTGTTTAGTGAGTCCAGATCAGGCAGTAGGGATGACCAGGGATGTTCTCTGTTTAGTGAGTCCAGATCAGGCAGTAGGGATGACCAGGGATGTTCTCTGTTTAGTGAGTTCAGATCAGGCAGTAGGGATGACCAGGGATGTTCTCTGTTTAGTGAGTCCAGATCAGGCAGTAGGGATGACCAGGGATGTTTTCTGTTTAGTGAGTCCAGATCAGGCAGTAGGGATGACCAGGGATGTTTTCTGTTTAGTGAGTCCAGATCAGGCAGTAGGGATGACCAGGGATGTTTTCTGTTTAGTGAGTCCAGATCAGGCAGTAGGGATGACCAGGGATGTTTTCTGTTTAGTGAGTCCAGATCAGGCAGTAGGGATGACCAGGGATGTTCTCTGTTTAGTGAGTCCAGATCAGGCAGTAGGGATGACCAGGGATGTTCTCTTGATAAGTGCCTGAATTGGACCATTTTCCCATCCTGCTAAGCATTCAACATGAAACAAGTACTTTTGGGTGTCAGGAAAAATGTATGAAGAAAAAAAAATATTATTTTATTTAGGAATGTAGTGAAGTAAAAGTAAAATTTGTCAAAAATATAAATAATATAAATAAGTCAAGTACAGATACCCAAAAAAACGACTTAAGTAGTACATTAAAGTATTTTTACTTATATACTTTACACCACTGACATGCATACAGCATACACACGTCAGGTACATATTACAAACAAACACATTCTGTCCTTTCTCCCTTCCTAGTAGTTTGGAATCCCCAGGGAGACTTTTTTCTTAGAGGTATTAGCTAATTATTACAATTAGTTAACTGGTCATTCAACAAAGCCAACCTCTTCAGCATTTGTTGTGAACAATTCCAGGGGGATCCTCTACTCAGAGGCAGCAGGTAGCCTAGTGGTTCGAGCGTTGGGCCAGTAAATGAAAAGCTGCTCCTTCAAATACCCAAGACGACAAGGTGAACAATCTGTCGATGTTCCCTTGAGCAAGGCACTTAAACCCTAATTTGCTCCAGGGGCACCATACTACTATTGCTGACTGTGTACAACAACACATTTCACTGCACCTATCTTGTGCATGTGACAGTAAAACAATTTCTTCTTGTATTGCAGGGAATATGGATCAGGATCACTAGTCATGACCATGTTAACATCAAAACATGCCAGATATCATTCTTTCAATCCCTCTTCAACATCTGTCCAATGCATCAGTCTTATTGAGCCTTTTTATTTCCTTCTTTAAGTCACCAAATGAACTCGTTTCAGACGTCCCTGCAGTGTTTATTTCAGTGTTTGAAACTAGGTCCTGGTGGGTTGGCGCGTTGGGAGCCCTGTCAGTGTTCATGGAAAGACAGGCTGATTAGGGAGGAGGTGAGGCACATGTTTTCTCCTTTACCTCCATCCCTCCATCTATCCCTGTACCTATCTGCCTGCCTACCTCTCGTTTTTAATGAGCCACACAGACAGGCTTTACTCTACCTGCCATGGATGAAGGGAGAGAGAGAGATGGGGGAGATAGTTGGAGGGAATGGGAAAGAGGGTGGGAGAGAGAGAGGGAGAGAGGCAGTTCCAGCCCAGTGTCTGCTACAGCACATCAAAGAGAGCAATGCCAGGTGAGGGGAACACAAGCTGGAAAATGACTTCTGAACAGAGAGAGAGAGAGAGCGGTAACATGAAGGGGGGATGAACAGAGAGAGAGAGAGCAGTAACATGAAGGGGGGATGAACAGAGAGAGAGAGAGCGGTAACATGAAGGGGGGGATGAACAGAGAGAGAGAGAGAGCAGTAACATGAAGGGGGGATGAACAGAGAGAGAGAGAGCGGTAACATGAAGGGGGGATGAACAGAGAGAGAGCGGTAACATGAAGGGGGATGAACAGAGAGAGAGAGAGAGCAGTAACATGAAGGGGGGATGAACAGAGAGAGAGAGAGAGCGGTAACATGAAGGGGGGATGAACAGAGAGAGAGCGGTAACATGAAGGGGGGATGAACAGAGAGAGAGAGAGAGCGGTAACATGAAGGGGGATGAACAGAGAGAGAGAGAGAGCAGTAACATGAAGGGGGGATGAACAGAGAGAGAGAGAGAGTGGTAACATGAAGGGGGATGAACAGAGAGAGAGCGGTAACATGAAAGGGGGATGAACAGAGAGAGAGCGGTAACATGAAAGGGGGATGAACAGAGAGAGAGAGCGGTAACATGAAGGGGGATGAACAGAGAGAGAGAGAGCAGTAACATGAAGGGGGGATGAACAGAGAGAGAGCGGTAACATGAAGGGGGATGAACAGAGAGAGAGAGCGGTAACATGAAGGGGGGATGAACAGAGAGAGAGAGAGAGCGGTAACATGAAGGGGGGATGAACAGAGAGAGAGAGAGTGGTAACATGAAGGGGGGATGAAACAGAGAGAGAGAGAGAGAGAGCGGTAACATGAAGGGTGATGAACAGAGAGAGAGAGAGCAGTAACATGAAGGGGGGATGAACAGAGAGAGAGAGTGGTAACATGAAGGGGGGATGAACAGAGAGAGAGAGAGAGAGAGAGCAGTAACATGAAGGGGGGATGAACAGAGAGAGAGAGAGAGCGGTAACATGAAGGGGGATGAACAGAGAGAGAGAGAGCAGTAACATGAAGGGGGGATGAACAGAGAGAGAGAGCGGGTAACATAGAAGGGGGGATGAAAAGAGAGAGAGAGCGGTAACATGAAGGGGATGAAACAGAGAGAGAAGAGCAGTAACATGAAGGGGGGATGAACAGAGAGAGAGAGAGCAGTAACATGAAGGGGGATGAACAAGAGAGAGAGAAGAGGGTAACATGAAGGGATGAACAGAGAGAGAGAGCGGTAACATGAAGGGGGATGAACAGAGAGAGAGAGAGCAGTAACATGAAGGGGGATGAACAGAGAGAGAGAGAGTGGTAACATGAAGGGGGGATGAACAGAGAGAGAGAGAGCAGTAACATGAAGGGGGATGAACAGAGAGAGAGAGAGAGAGCGGTAACATGAAGGGGGATGAACAGAGAGAGAGAGTGGTAACATGAAGGGGATGAACAGAGAGAGAGAAGCGTAACATGAAGGGGGGATGAACAGAGAGAGAGAGAGAGCAGTAACATGAAGGGGGGATGAACAGAGAGAAGAGAGCTAACATGAAGGGGGATGAACAGAGAGAGCAGTACATGAAGGGGATGAACAGAGAGAGAGAGAGAGAGCGGTAACATGAAGGGGGGATGAACAGAGAGAGAGAGTGGTAACTGAAGGGGGATGAACAGAGAGAGAGAGAGCAGTAACATGAAGGGGGATGAACAGAGAGAGAGAGAGAGCAGTAACATGAAGGGGGAGAACAGAGAGAGAGAGAGCAGTAACATGAAGGGGGGATGAACAGAGAGAGAGCGGTAACATGAAGGGGGATGAACAGAGAGAGGAAGTAACATGAAGGGGGATGAACAGATAGAGAGAGAGAGCGTAACATGAAGGGTATGAACAGAGAGAGAGAGAGAGTGGTAACATGAAGGTGGATGACAAGAGAGAGAGAGAGCAGTAACATGAAG
>NW_021822262.1:0-12500 GCF_901001165.1 Salmo trutta
TACAATGACGGCCTAGGAACAGTGGGTTAACTGCCTTGTTCAGGGGAGCAGTGGGTTAACTGCCTTGTTCAGGGGAACAGTGGGTTAACTGCCTTGTTCAGGGGAACAGTGGGTTAACTGCCTTGTTCAGGGGAGCAGTGGGTTACCTGCCTTGTTCAGGGGAACAGTGGGTTAACTGCCTTGTTCAGGGGAACAGTGGGTTAACTGCCTTGTTCAGGGGAGCAGTGGGTTAACTGCCTTGTTCAGGGGAACAGGGGGTTAACTGCCTTGTTCAGGGGAACAGGGGGTTAACTGCCTTGTTCAGGGGAACAGGGGGTTAACTGCCTTGTTCAGGGGAACAGGGGGTTAACTGCCTTGTTCAGGGGAACAGGGGGTTAACTGCCTTGTTCAGGGGAGCAGTGGGTTAACTGCCTTGTTCAGGGGAACAGTGGGTTAACTGCCTTGTTCAGGGGAACAGTGGGTTACTGCCTTGTTCAGGGGAACAGTGGGTTACTGCCTTGTTCAGGGGAACAGTGGGTTAACTGCCTTGTTCAGGGGAACAGTGGGTTACCTGCCTTGTTCAGGGGAGCAGTGGGTTTAACTGCCTTGTTCAGGGAACAGTGGGTTAACTGCCTTGTTCAGGGGAACAGTGGGTTAACTGCATTGTTCAGGGGAACAGTGGGTTAACTGCCTTGTTCAGGGGAACAGTGGGTTAACTGCCTTGTTCAGGGGAACAGTGGGTTAACTGCCTTGTTCAGGGGAACAGTGGGTTAACTGCCTTGTTCAGGGGAACAGTGGGTTAACTGCCCTTGTTCAGTGGGAACAGTGGGTTAACTGCCTGTTCAGGGGAACAGTGGGTTAACTGCATTGTTCAGGGGAACAGTGGGTTAACTGCCTTGTTCAGGGGAGCAGTGGGTTAACTGCCTTGTTCAGGGGAGCAGTGGGTTACCTGCCTTGTTCAGGGGAGCAGTGGGTTACCTGCCTTGTTCAGGGGAACAGTGGGTTAACTGCCTTGTTCAGGGGAACAGTGGGTTAACTGCCTTGTTCAGGGGAACAGTGGGTAACTGCCTTGTTCAGGGGAACAGTGGGTTAACTGCCTTGTTCAGGGGAACAGTGGGTTAACTGCCTTGTTTCAGGGGAACAGTGGGTTAACTGCCTTGTTCAGGGGAACAGTGGGGTAACTGCCTTGTTCAGGGGAACAGTGGGTTAACTGCCTTGTTCAGGGGACACAGTGGTTAACTTGCCTTGTTCAGGGGAACAGTGGGTTAACTGCCTTGTTCAGGGGAAACAGCTGGTGTTAACTGCCTTGTTCAGGGGAACAGCGGGTTAACTGCCTTGTTCAGGGGAACAGCGGGTTAACTGCCTGTTCAGGGGAACAGCGTGTTACTGCCTTGTTCAGGGGAACAGCGGGTTAACTGCCTTGGTCAGGGGAACAGCGGGTTAACTGCCTTGTCAGGGGAACAGCGGGGTTAACTGCCCTGGTTCAGGGGAACAGCGGGTAACTGCCTTGTTCAGGGGAACAGCGGGTTAACTGCCTTGTTCAGGGGAACAGCGGGTTAACTGCCTTGTTCAGGGGAACAGCGGGTTAACTGCCTTGTTCAGGGGAACAGCGGGTTAACTGCCTTGTTCAGGGGAACAGCGGGTTAACTGCCTTGTTCAGGGGAACAGCGGGTTAACTGCCTTGTTCAGTGGAACAGCGGGGTAACTGCCTTGTTCAGGGGAACAGGGGGTTAACTGCCTTGTTCAGGGGAACAGGGGGTTAACTGCCTTGTTCAGGGGAACAGGGGGTTAACTGCCTTGTTCAGGGGAACAGGGGGTTAACTGCCTCTTCAGGGGAACAGTGGGTTAACTGCCTTGTTCAGGGGAACAGTGGGTTAACTGCCTTGTTCAGGGGAACAGTGGGTTAACTGCCTTGTTCAGGGGAACAGTGGGTAACTGCCTTTTTCGGGGAACAGGGGTTAACTGCCTTGTCAGTGGGAACAGGGGTTAACTGCCTTGTTCAGGGGAAACAGTGGGTTAACTGCCTGTTCAGGGAGCAGCGGGTAAGACTTCCTTGTTCAGGGGAACAGTGGGTTAACTGCCTTGTTCAGGGGAGCAGCGGGTTAACTGCCTTGTTCAGGGGAACAGTGGGTTAACTGCCTTGTTCAGGGGAACAGCGGGTTAACTGCCTTGTTCAGGGGAACAGTGGGTTAACTGCCTTGTTCAGGGGAGCAGTGGGTTACCTGCCTTGTTCAGGGGAACAGTGGGTTAACTGCCTTGTTCAGGGGAACAGTGGGTTAACTGCCTTGTTCAGGGGAACAGTGGGTTAACTGCCTTGTTCAGGGGAACAGTGGGTTAACTGCATTGTTCAGGGGAACAGTGGGTTAACTGCCTTGTTCAGGGGAACAGTGGGTTAACTGCCTTGTTCAGGGGAACAGCGGGTTAACTGCCTTGTTCAGGGGAACAGCGGGTTAACTGCCTTGTTCAGGGGAACAGCGGGTTAACTGCCTTGTTCAGGGGAACAGTGGGTTAACTGCATTGTTCAGGGGAACAGTGGGTTAACTGCCTTGTTCAGGGGAACAGTGGGTTAACTGCCTTGTTCAGGGGAACAGCGGGTTAACTGCCTTGTTCAGGGGAACACCGGGTTAACTGCCTTGTTCAGGGGAACACCGGGTTAACTGCCTTGTTCAGGGGAGCAGCGGGTTAACTGCCTTGTTCAGGGGAACAGTGGGTTAACTGCCTTGTTCAGGGGAACAGTGGGTTAACTGCCTTGTTCAGGGGAACAGTGGGTTAACTGCCTTGTTCAGGGGAGCAGTGGGTTAACTGCCTTGTTCAGGGGAACAGTGGGTTAACTGCCTTGTTCAGGGGAACAGTGGGTTAACTGCCTTGTTCAGGGGAACAGAACGACAGATTTTTACCTTGTTGATCTTGCAACCTTTCGGTTACAAGTCCAACGTAGTTCTCCACACACACACACACACACACACACACACACACACACACACACACACACAACGACACACACACACACACACACACACACACACACACACACAGGAGGAGTCATTATCTGTGGAACCAGGCCATCTAGAGGGGAGGAGTCATTACCTTTGACCTTTTCAACTGTCAGTGCCGTGTTGAACAAGGTCGTTGTTCCTGCAGTCAGATTGAGGAGCAAAAAACTGGACGTGTGATGATAATTCATAGCAGATAACTCTTTTTTTTTCTCCAGAGAATATAATCTATAAATATAATCCGTATGTTCAAGCACTCTTAATCTGATATTAAAACATCTGAGATGACTAGTCTACAGCTGTCTCCAAATCCAGACTACTTGAAGACTAGTAAACTGTAAATGAGCCCTGAGGCTATGGGCCCCTGGGCTGAGTGGAGAGTTCACTTCCTTTAGCTGGACTGATTAATAAACTAGACGGTGTTGATTTATTTAGTCGCCCCATTGATGCCTGGGTAAGGATACCCCATGGGGCTTAGCATTTGAATAGGCCTCATCAGCCTCTGTTTCCGTCAATTAAAACACGGCTGACAAGTGGTAGAATTTAACCCTCCTTTTTCCTCTTAAAGGAAAATGAATTCAATCCCCTTTAAATCAGCTCTGCTTGTTTGAAGGGGATTGGTGCTGTATGCAGGTGAGCTGCAGGTTGTATGTGAGACATAAAAACACTGTATAGTTGCAGATGCACAACGCTAACATGAATTGATGCTACTTTCAATACAGACGCTAATAGCTGTTTTCAGATCTGCTGGTGTGTGAATGAGACAGGGGGGGACACACACACACACACACACAATTCAATTAACATTTATAATGTATTAAACTCTAAAGGGTAATATATACTGATGTCTTCACAGGGAAAAGGGTCCTGGTAAAAATATGGATATCTCACATAAAATCAAATCACAATGTGTTGTGTCACATGTGTCGAATACAACAGGTGTTGACCTTACAGTGAAATGATGAATACAACAGGTGTTGACCTTACAGTGAAATGCTGAATACAACAGGTGTAGTAGACCTTACAGTGAAATGCTGAATACAACAGGTGTAGACCTTCCAGTGAAATGCTGAATACAACAGGTGCAGTAGACCTTACAGTGAAATGCTGAATACAACAGGTGTAGTAGACCTTACAGTGAAATGCTGAATACAACAGGTGTAGTAGACCTCACAGTGAAATGCTGAATACAACAGGTGTAGTAGACCTCACAGTGAAATGCTGAATACAACAGGTGTAGTAGACCTTACAGTGAAATGCTGAATACAACAGGTGTAGTAGACCTCACAGTGAAATGCTGAATACAACAGGTGTAGTAGACCTCACAGTGAAATGCTGAATACAACAGGTGTAGTAGACCTTACAGTGAAATGCTGAATACAACAGGTGTAGTAGACCTTACAGTGAAATGCTGAATACAACAGGTGTAGTAGACCTCACAGTGAAATGCTGAATACAACAGGTGTAGTAGACCTCACAGTGAAATGCTGAATACAACAGGTGTAGTAGACCTCACAGTGAAATGCTGAATACAACAGGTGTAGTAGACCTCACAGTGAAATGCTGAATACAACAGGTGTAGTAGACCTCACAGTGAAATGCTGAATACAACAGGTGTAGTAGACCTCACAGTGAAATGTTTACTTACAAGCCCTTAACCAACAATGCCTTAACACTTCTTTTTTCTTAACATTTCTTAAGTAAAAAATAGATAAGTAAAACAATGGAAATAAAAGTAACAAATAATTAAAGAGCAGCAGTAAAATAACAATAGCAAGGCTATATACAGGGGGTACCGGTACAGAGTCAATGTGGAGGCTATATACAGGGTATTACGGTACAGAGTCAATGTGGAGGCTATATACAGGGGGGGGTACCGGTACAGAGTCAATGTGGAGGCTATATACAGGGTATTACGGTACAGAGTCAATGTGGAGGCTATATACAGGGGGTACCGGTACAGAGTCAATGTGGAGGCTATATACAGGGTATTATGGTACAGAGTCAATGTGGAGGCTATATACAGGGGGGCACCGGTACAGAGTCAATGTGGAGGCTATATACAGGGGGTACCGGTACAGAGTCAATGTGGAGGCTATATACAGGGTGTTATGGTACAGAGTCAATGTGGAGGCTATATACAGGGTGTTACGGTACAGAGTCAATGTGGAGGCTATATACAGGGGGTACCGGTACAGAGTCAATGTGGAGGCTATATACAGGGGGTACCGGTACAGAGTCAATGTGGAGGCTATATACAGGGGGTACCGGTACAGAGTCAATGTGGAGGCTATATACAGGGGGATACTGGTACAGAGTCAATGTGGAGGCTATATACAGGGGGTACCGGTACAGAGTCAATGTGGAGGCTATATACAGGGGGTACCGGTACAGAGTCAATGTGGAGGCCATATACAGGGGGTACCGGTACAGAGTCAATGTGGAGGCCATATACAGGGGGTACCGGTACAGAGTCAATGAGACAGACAGTTGAGCTTGGGCTATAGCACAGGAAGACCGGGCTGATCTGAATGATTAGAGCCAACTGACAGTTTGTGAGAGTCAGAGTTTTTTATTTTAACCTCGTCTTTATTCTACGCCGGGTTTAATTCACACCAGACGACTGAGTCTGAATGGAAGTGTTGGCTGCAAGTCTTTCTGTCCTTTCATGATGTTTCATGTTTGAATGTGCGGTATTCATACTCGTTACTACACATCTCTGACCTACAGGTGACTGACAAAATAATGGAAACACTTGAGTAAATGAGGGATACAAAGTATATTGAACCGAAATATAAACATTCAGTAGCCTGATCAACTCTATGAGAAGGAGATGTGTGTCGCGCTGCATGAGGCAAATAGCTGTCACACCAGATACTGACTGGTGTTCTGATCCGCACCCTTACCTTTCGTTAAGGTATCTGTGACCAACAGATGCATAGCTGTATTCCCAGTCATGTGAAATACCTACAGTACCAGTCAAAAGTTTGGACACACCTACTTATTCAAGGATTTTTCTTAGTTTTTTACTATTTTCTACATTGTAGAATAATAGTGAATCAAATCAAATGTATTTTTAAAGCCCTTCTTACATCAGCTGATATCTCAAAGTGCTGTACAGAAACCCAGCCTAAAACCCCAAACAGCAAGCAATGCAGGTGTAAAAGCACGGTGGCTAGGAAAAACTCCCTAGAAAGGCCAAAACCTAGGAAGAAACCTAGAGAGGAACCAGGCTATGAGGGGTGGCCAGTCCTCTTCTGGCTGTGCCGGGTGGAGATTATAACAGCACATGGCCTAGATGTTCAAATGTTCATAAATGACCAGCAGGGTCAGATAATAATAATCATAGTAGTTGTCGAGGGTGCAACAAGTCAGCAACTCAAGAGTAAGTGTCAGTTGGCTTTTTCATAGCCGATCTTTGAGAGTATCTCTACCGCTCCTGCAGTCTCTAGAGAGTTGAAAACAGCAGGTCTGGGACAGGTAGCACGTCCGGTGAACAGGTCAGGGTTCCAGGGCTATTTGACCAAGAAGGAGAGTGATGGAGTGCTGCATCAGATGACCTGGCCTCCACAATCACCCGACCTCAACACAATTGAGATGGTTTGGAATGAATTGGTCCGCAGAGTGAAAGAAAAGCAGCCAACAATTGCTCAGCATATTTGGGAACTCCTTCAAGACTATTGGAAAAGCATTCCAGGTGAAGCTGGTTGAGGGAATGCCAAGAGTGTGTAAAGCTGTCATCAAGACAAAGAATTCCGTATGTGTTATTTCATAGTTTTGATGTCTTCACTATTATTCTACAATGTAGAAAACAATACAAATAAAGAAAAACTCTTGAATGAGTAGGTGGGTCCAAACTGTTGACTGGTACTGTGGATTAGGACCTAATGAATGTATTCCAAATGACTGATTTCCTTATCTGAACTGTAACTCAGTAAAATCTTTGAAATGTTTGCATGTTGTGTTTAGATTTTTGTTCAGTGTATATAGAAAGCAGGTTCTTCTACACAGGTGTGGTTCCTGAGTAAATTAAGCGATCAATATCCCATCATGCTTAGGGTCATGTATGATAATGCTGGGCAGACCATTATTTTGGCTACCATGGCTATGCCCCTATAGGATGACAATGCCCCCATCCACAGGGCAGGAGTGGTCACTGGATGGTTCGATGAGTATGAAAACGATGTAAACCATATACCATATACCATGGCCGTTTCAGTCACCAGATCTCAACCCAACTGAACACTTCTGGGAGATTCTGGAGTGGAGCCTGAGACAGCGTTTTCCACCACCAACAAAACACCAAATGATGGAGTTTCTGGTGGAAGACTGGTGTCACATCCCTCCAATAGAGTTCCAGACACTTGTAGAATCTATGACAAGGTGCATTGAAGCCGTTCTGACTGGTGGAGACCCAACGCCCCATTAACACACTTAATGTTGGTGTTTCCTGTATTTTAGCAGTTTACCTGAAGGCTTACACTGCATACTGGATGAATACTAGGGTTTTCTCCGTCTCCATCCCAATCCTGGAATCTAGCCAGGGGAAACAATTCCCAGATACACACACCTCTTGGAATTCCCAGATACACACACCTCTTGGAATTCCCAGATACACACACCTCTTGGAATTCCCAGATACACACACCTCTTGGAATTCCCAGATACACACACCTCTTGGAATTCCCAGATACACACACCTCTTGGAATTCCCAGATACACACACCTCTTGGAATTCCCAGATACACACACCTCTTGGAATTCCCAGATACACACACCTCTTGGAATTCCCAGATACACACACCTCTTGGAATTCCAGATACACACACCTCTTGGAATTCCCAGATACACCACCTCTTGGAATTCCCAGATACACACACCTCTTGGAATTCCCAGATACACACACCTCTTGGAATTCCCAGATACACACACCTCTTGGAATTCCCAGATACACACACCTCTTGGAATTCCCAGATACACACACCTCTTGGAATTCCCAGATACACACACCTCTTGGAATTCCCAGATACACACACCTCTTGGAATTCCCAGATACACACACCTCTTGGAATTCCCAGATACACACACCTCTTGGAATTCCCAGATACACACACCTCTTGGAATTCCCAGATACACCACACCTCTTGGAATTCCCAGATACACACACCTCTTGGAATTCCCAGATACACACACCTCTTGGAATTCCCAGATACACACACCTCTTGGAAATACTACCCAGTTTGTTTAGTTTTCTGAGTGTGTGTGTTTGTGTGTGTGTAGTTTTCTGAATGTGTGTGTTTGTGTGTTTAGTTTTCTGAATGTGTGTGTTTGTGTGTGTGTAGTTTTCTGAATGTGTGTGTTTGTGTTTAGTTTTCTGAGTGTGTGTGTGTGTGTGTGTGTGTAGTTTTCTGACGGTGTGTTTGTGTTTAGTTTCTGAGTGTGTGTGTGTGTGTGGTGTAGTTTTCTGAGTGTGTGGGTTTGGGTGTTTAGTTTTCTGAATGTGTGTGTTTGTGTTTAGTTTCTGAATGTGTGTGTTGTGTGTGTGTTAGTTTCTGAAGGTGTGTGTTTTTGTGTTTAGTTTCTGAATGTGTGTGTTTGTGTGTGTGTAGTTTTCTGAGTGTGTGTGTTTGTGTTTAGTTTTCTGAGTGTGTGTGTGTGTGTGTGTAGTTTTCTGAATGTGTGTGTTTGTGTGTTTAGTTTTCTGAGTGTGTGTGTGTGTGTAGTTTTCTGAATGTGTGTGTTTGTGTGTGTAGTTTTCTGAGTGTGTGTGTGTGTGTGTAGTTTTCTGAATGTGTGTGTTTGTGTGTGTAGTTTTCTGAGTGTGTGTGTTTGTGTTTAGTTTTCTGAGTGTGTGTGTGTGTGTGTGTGTGTGTAGTTTTCTGAGTGTGTGTGTGTGTGTGTGTGTGTAGTTTTCTGAATGTGTGTGTTTGTGTTTAGTTTTCTGAGTGTGTGTGTGTGTGTGTGTGTAGTTTTCTGAGTGTGTGTGTTTGTGTTTAGTTTTCTGAGTGTGTGTGTGTGTGTGTGTGTGTGTAGTTTTCTGAATGTGTGTGTTTGTGTGTTTAGTTTTCTGAGTGTGTGTGTGTGTGTGTGTGTGTGTAGTTTTCTGAATGTGTGTGTTTGTGTGTTTAGTTTTCTGAGTGTGTGTGTGTGTGTGTGTGTAGTTTTCTGAATGTGTGTGTTTGTGTGTTTAATTTTCTAAATGTGTGTGTGTTTAGTTTTCTTAGTGTGTGTGTGTGTGTGTGTTTAGTTTTCTGAATGTGTGTGTGTGTGTGTTTAGTTTTCTGAATGTGTGTGTGTGTGTGTGTGTGTGTGTGTGTGTGTGTGTGTGTGTGTGTGTGTTTAGTTTTCTGAACATGAGTGGTGCTGAAAGGCCTCCTCGTTCCTGTGTAGAACCACAGGCTTAGAACCACAGGCTTAGAACCACAGGCTTAGAACCACAGGCTTAGAACCACATGCCACAAGTCCTCGTCAAGCAATTTACTGGACTAAGCTTCAATTTCCTCCTCCATGTTTGCCTCTTAACTGTGCATAGCAAAACCGGGGATTGGGTTTAAATGGAACCCCACTTTAAATATGTCAAATGAATCAGTACCATGCAGTGTACACTGTCTAATGCCAGTCCAGTAGTATAGAGTCTAGGGTAGAGACTGTTTACCAGTCCAGTAGTATTATAAGGTAGAGACTGTTTACCATTCCAGTAGTATTATAGGGTAGAGACTGTTTACCAGTCCAGTAGTATTATAGGGTAGAGACTGTTTACCAGTCCAGTAGTATTATAGGGTAGAGACTGTTTACCAGTCCAGTAGTATAGAGTCTAGGGTAGAGACTGTTTACCTTCCCAGTAGTATAGAGTCTAGGGTAGAGACTGTTTACCAGTCCAGTAGTATAGAGTCTAGGGTAGAGACTGTTTACCAGTCCAGTAGTATTATAGGGTAGAGACTGTTTACCAGTCCAGTAGTATAGAGTCTAGGGTAGAGACTGTTTACCAGTCCAGTAGTATAGAGTCTAGGGTAGAGACTGTTTACCAGTCCAGTAGTATAGAGTCTAGGGTAGAGACTGTTTACCAGTCCAGTAGTATAGAGTCTAGGGTAGAGACTGTTTACCAGTCCAGTAGTATAGAGTCTAGGGTAGAGACTGTTTACCAGTCCAGTAGTGCCCCTGTGTATTTGTCAATATCCTTAGCTAGAAGGAGAGGGTGTCATGTATCTCGAGTCCAAACTAATGAGCTAATATTTACAGAGTAATGTATAAAAAGTCTCAAATTGATAATGACAACATTTATCTAGTACATTCCTTTGCTGGATAATTATAATTCTCAGGTTCCCAACCCAGCCTGCTGTCTTCTCTCTCAATTCAATTCAATTTATTGGCATGGGAAACATATGTTAACATTGCCAAAGCATGTGAAGTAGATAATCAACAAAAGTCAAATAAACAATAAAAATGAACAGTAAACATTACGCTCACAGAAGTTCCAAAAGAACAAAGACATTTCAAATGTCATATTATGTATATATACAGTGTTGTAACAATGTGCAAATAGTTAAAGTACAAAAGGGAAAATGAATCAACATAAATTTGGGTTGTATATATCTCTATCTCTCTCTCTCACTTTCTTTCTCTGTGGCTCGGCTCCAATGTTCAATTCAACAGCTACTTTAACAGACAAACGCTCACCTGGATTAATAAGGCAGAGAGACAGAACAACAGCAGAATAGCTCAGGAGAAAGGCTCTACTACACTCACCTTTGTTAATAAGGCAGAGAGACAGAACAACAGCAGAATAGCTCAGGAGAAAGGCTCTACTACACTCACCTGGGTTAATAAGGCAGAGAGACAGAACAACAGCAGAATAGCTCAGGAGAAAGGCTCTACTACACTCACCTGGGTTAATAAGGCAGAGAGACAGAACAACAGCATAATAGCTCAGGAGAAAGGCTCTACTACACTCACCTGGGTTAATAAGGCAGAGAGACAGAACAACAGCAGAATAGCTCAGGAGAAAGGCTCTACTGCAGCTGTGTTGGAGGCCTAGATGGACTGTTTCTCCTTAGGTCTCTGTTTCGAATCTGGCTCTGGTTTTTTTTTCCTCCACCTTCTTGGAAAGCCAGACAGATATTTAATGGAGACCTGGATGAATATGGAATCGGAGCTAAATTTGAAGGAAATTGTGAATGAATGGTAATTTCTTGTTTATAAAGAGAGAGAGAGAGAGAGAGGCAGCAACCTGTAGAGTGTGGTAGATATCATCAGAACCAATTCTAGCAGATCAGAAATAACATAGTCCTGGGAGTAACAAGTCATTCTGCTCTCAACTACTCAGGAGAGTTGTCCTCTCCTCGGGGTAGTTAGGTGTTCTTGAAAATTACAATTATTATTTGATGTTTTATTTTAGAATTATTTTAATATTATGTTTTTTTTGGGGGGGGTTTCTGGTTATGTGAACACATCAGTGTAACTGTGTCATTACAGAAACGTTTGTTGAATGACTTTGTCGACTGGTGCAGTTGATTCCCACGAGGGACCAGTACGGAAAAAGTATTGAAATGTATGCATTCACTACTGTAAGTCTCTCTGGATAAGAGAGTCTATTAAATGACTCTCTACTGTAAGTCTCTCTGGATAAGAGAGTCTATTAAATGACTCTCTACTGTAAGTCTCTCTGGATAAGAGAGTCTATTAAATGACTCTCTACTGTAAGTCTCTCTGGATAAGAGAGTCTATTAATGACTCTCTACTGTAAGTCTCTCTGGATAAGAGAGTCTATTAAATGACTCTCTACTGTAAGTCTCTCTGGATAAGAGAGTCTATTAAATGACTCTCTACTGTAAGTCTCTCTGGATAAGAGAGTCTATTAAATGACTCTCTACTGTAAGTCTCTCTGGATAAGAGAGTCTATTAAATGACTCTCTACTGTAAGTCTCTCTGGATAAGAGAGTCTATTAAATGACTCTCTACTGTAAGTCTCTCTGGATAAGAGAGTCTGTTAAATGACTCTCTACTGTAAGTCTCTCTGGATAAGAGAGTCTATTAAATGACTCTCTACTGTAAGTCTCTCTGGATAAGAGAGTCTGTTAAATGACTCTCTACTGTCTGTCTCTCTCTCCCTCTACCTCTCTGTTTCTCTCTCTCCCCCTACCTGTCTGTCTCTCTCCCCTACCTGTCTGTCTCTCTCTCCCTCTACCTCTTTGTTTCTCTCTCTCCCCTACCTGTCTGTCTCTCTCCCCTACCTGTCTGTCTCTCTCCCCTACCTGTATGTCTCTCTCTCCCTCTACCTCTCTGTTTCTCTCTCTCCCCTACCTGTCTGTCTCTCTCCCCTACCTGTCTGTCTCTCTCTCCCTCTACCTCTCTGTTTCTCTCTCTCCCCTACCTGTCTGTCTCTCTCCCCTACCTGTCTGTCTCTCTCTCCCTCTACCTCTCTGTTTCTCTCTCTCCCCTACCTGTCTGTCTCTCTCCCCTACCTGTCTGTGTTTCTCTCCCTCTACCTGTCTGTTTCTCTCTCTCCCCTACCTGTCTGTCTCTCTCCCC
>NW_021822262.1:17500-32806 GCF_901001165.1 Salmo trutta
TCTATTTTGTGAAGTGCACCAGTCCCTCCTGCAGCAAAGCACCCCAACAACATGATGCTGCCACCCCCGTGCTTCACGGTTGGGATGGTGTTGTTCGGCTTGCAAGCCTCCCCCTTTTTTCTCCAAACATAACGATGGTCATTATGGCCAAACAGTTCTATTTTTTGTTTCATCAGACCGTAGAAAATTTCTCCAAAAAGTACAATCTTTGTCCCCATGTGCAGTTGCAAACCGTAGTCTGGCTTTTATATGGCGGTTTTGGAGCAGTGGCTTCTTCCTTGCTGAGCTGCCTTTCAGGTTATGTCCATATAGGACTCGTTTTACTGTGGATATTGATACTTTTGTACCTGTTTCCTCCAACATCTTCACATGGTCCTGTGCTGTTGTTCTGGGATTGATTTGCACTTTTTGCACCAAATCACGTTCATCTCTAGGAGACAGAACGTGTCTCCTTCCTGATCGGTATGAAGGCTGCGTGGTCCCATGGTGTTTATACTTGCTTGTTATTGTTTGTACAGATGAACGTGGTACCTTCAGGCATTTGGAAATTGCTCCCAAGGATGAACCAGACTTGTGGAGGTCTACAATTATTTTTCTGAGGTCTTGGCTGATTTCTTTAGATTTTCCCATGATGTCAAGCAAAGAGGCACTGAGTTTGAAGGTAAGCCTTGAAATACATCCACAGGTACACCTCCATTTGACTCAAATCAGAAGCTTCTAAAGCTAGCCAATACGGCAGTGTGACCTCTCCTTCCCTGATTAAGAAGACGCGAGCCAATACGGCAGTGTGACCTCTCCTTCCCTGATCAAGGAGAGCGAGCCAATATGGCAGTATGACCTCTCCTTCCCTGATCAAGAAGAGCGAGCCAATATGGCAGTATGACCTCTCCTTCCCTGATTAAGAAGAGCGAGCCAATACGGCAGTATGACCTCTCCTTCCCTGATCAAGAAGAGCGAGCCAATACGGCAGTATGACCTCTCCTTCCCTGATCAAGAAGAGCGAGCCAATACGGCAGTGTGACCTCTCCTTCCCTGATCAAGAAGAGCGAGCCAATACGGCAGTGTGACCTCTCCTTCCCTGATCAAGAAGACGCGAGCCAATACGGCAGTCTGACCTCGTGCTGGATGGTTGATTCAATGTGAATAATGACTGCTGTTATGAAACAATATAGTAACTGGTATTCTATTAGAATGTTCTGTTGAACAGAGAGCATAATGGGTAAAGCAACACTACCATTATAATATGCTGAAGGTTCTCTCCAGATATTGAGTTAAGCTGTCCAGTTGTTACCATTGTGTCATTTCTCTACAGGGGATAATCTCTCAGTAAGATTTCCGCTGTGGTTCATACCGTACCACCCTCCTCCAATCCTCTTTGGCCGTGCAGAGAAAGGTGTCTTTGTGCCGGGCCATGCGTCATCAACAAATCAACAGCTGATATTACACGTCGCTCATTTTCAAAACTTCCCTCAGGTTCTTGGATTGGATGGGGGGTCAGATGGTTAGACATAACGTTCCAGAATGTTCCCATCGTCGGGGGGGGGGGGAATCCTTCAGTCTGTGATGTCACATCCTGTCTTGTTTTGTAAACAGGTTAGGAACATATTGGAACACGGAGAACAGGAAGGCTATATATATATATTGCTGTATTGTGGTGTTGAAATAGAACAGGCCAACCAATGGCCTCTTGAGCTGAAGGCTGACGTTAGTCGTTTGTGATTGGGGGGGGGGGGGGGGGGGGAGACACAGAGGTATTACTCATGCCACGAGTACATGTTGTCATTGATGCGACCAAGTAATAATGTGGAGTTCCATTTCTGTTGGGCATCGCCACGGTATCAAGCTAAAACCACAGAGACTTCCCTTGTTTCGTTGTGTCTTGTAAAGGGGTTCGATTTCTAAGGTCTTTTTTCCTGTCCAGTATTACCTGAGTGAGTCTCACGACTGGAAGCTAATTCGCAGAGGATATTTTCCCCCGTTATCCCTGGCTTCAACATGGCCTCCTCCTGTAACTTCAGTATCAGTCTCCGTGGCTTCCTTCCTGCTCATACTAACTCCGCCAGATGTCAGGCCTGTAAGTATGCGTGGGAATATATAGGTGAAATATGAATCTGCCGTCTAGCAGAGTTCAAGCTATTCCAGAGCATCTCAACATAGTTAATAACTCTTTCAAATCTACCGATTTAGTGAGATTACTGAGATTACTGTGTGATGAGAGAACGGAGACACTAGGGATGCAGCTCAAATCTCCCTGGGCCCTTGCTGGTCAAACATAGTGCGCTATAAAGTGGGTAGGATACCATTTGGTATGCAGAGACTCGACGCCTAGCAGGATGCAGAAGTATTAATCATTCCCAATGTACTGTGCCAATTTAGGAAGAGAATATGTCCCCGTTTATATTGAATTTTACTTTAATTTTACTTACACATACGCACGGAGACTCACTCACACACACAAACACACACACACACTCATGCACACACTCACACATGCCCGCACACACACACGGGTTTGAGAGAGAGAGAGAGAGAGAGAATCATTAACACCCAGCAGTAGATTAGGGTCCAGAACCAGTAGATTAGGGTCCAGAACCAGTAGATTAGGGTCCAGAACCAGTAGATTAGGGTCCAGAACCAGTAGATTAGGGTCCTTGAGCATCATTCAACACTCAGCAGTAGATTAGGGTACAGTACCAGTAGATTAGGGTCCAGAACCAGTAGATTAGGGTCCTTGAGCATCATTAACACCCAGCAGTAGATTAGGGTCCAGAACCAGTAGATTACTACCCACACTCTCAACCCCCCTCCTCCACCCCACCCCCTAGCAGGCTGGAGGTGGGGTGGAGGAGGGGGGTTGAGAGTGTGGGTAGTAAGCCCCCCCCACACTCAGCCTTCCATACCCACATGGCCAGTCAGTCAGCCAGTCAGCTAATCAGCCAGCCAATCAGTCAGCCAGTCAGCTAATCAGTCAGCCAGGCACACAGTCAGCCAAAGACAGTCAGTTGGTCAGTCAGTCAGTCAGTCAGTCAGTCAGCCAGTCAGCTAATCAGTCAGCTAATCAGCCAGTCAGCTAATCAGTCAGCCAGTCAGCTAATCAGTCAGCTAATCAGCCAGTCAGCTAATCAGTCAGCCAGTCAGCTAATCAGTCAGCTAATCAGCCAGTCAGCTAATCAGTCAGCCAGTCAGCTAATCAGCCAGTCAACCAGCCAGTCAGTCAGCCATTCAGCTAATCAGTCAGCTAATCAGTCAGCCAGTCAGCTAATTAGCCAGTCAGCCAGCCAGTCAGTCAGCCATTCAGCTAATCAGTCAGCTAATCAGTCAGCCAGGCACACAGTCAGCCAAAGACAGTCAGTTGGTCAGTCAGTCAGTCAGTCAGTCAGTCAGTCAGCTAATCAGTCAGCCAGTCAGTCAGCCAGTCAGTCAGTCAGTTAATCAGTCAGACAGTCAGCCTGTCAGTCAGACAGTCAGCCAGTCAGTCAGTTAATCAGTCAGCCAGTCAGCCTGTCAGTCAGACAGTCAGCCAGTCAGTCAGTCAGACAGTCAGCTAATCAGTCAGACAGTCAGCCTGTCAGTCAGACAGTCAGCCAGTCAGTCAGTTAATCAGTCAGACAGTCAGCCTGTCAGTCAGACAGTCAGTCAGACAGTCAGCGAATCAGTCAGCCAGTCAGTCAGTTAATCAGCCAGACAGTCAGTCAGACAGTTAATCAGTCAGTCAGTCAGACAGCCAGCTCACAGGCTCTGTTTAATAGAGCTCATTGTGTTTATGCTCTTGTGTACTGGTACTGGTACATCAAGCTGTCTCACTACAGAAACAGGAGATAGACTAGTGTCCTGTCCAGGGGGTGTCCTGTACGTCAAGCTGTCTCACTACAGAAACAGGAGATAGACTAGTGTCCTGTCCAGGGGGTGTCCTGGTACATCAAGCTGTCTCACTATAGAAACAGGAGATAGACTAGTGTCCTGTCCAGGGGGTGTCCTGGTACGTCAAGCTGTCTCACTACAGAAACAGGAGATAGACTAGTGTCCTGTCCAGGGGGTGTCCTGGTACATCAAGCTGTCTCACTATAGAAACAGGAGATAGACTAGTGTCCTGTCCAGGGGGTGTCCTGGTACATCAAGCTGCCTCACTATAGAAACAGGAGATAGACTAGTGTCCTGTCCAGGGGGTGTCCTGGTACATCAAGCTGTCTCACTATAGAAACAGGAGATAGACTAGTGTCCTGTCCAGGGGGTGTCCTGGTACGTCAAGCTGTCTCACTACAGAAACAGGAGATAGACTAGTGTCCTGTCCAGGGGGTGTCCTGGTACATCAAGCTGTCTCACTATAGAAACAGGAGATAGACTAGTGTCCTGTCCAGGGGGTGTCCTGGTACATCAAGCTGCCTCACTATAGAAACAGGAGATAGACTAGTGTCCTGTCCAGGGGGTGTCCTGGTACATCAAGCTGTCTCACTATAGAAACAGGAGATAGACTAGTGTCCTGTCCAGGGGGTGTCCTGGTACATCAAGCTGCCTCACTATAGAAACAGGAGATAGACTAGTGTCCTGTCCAGGGGGTGTCCTGGTACATCAAGCTGTCTCACTACAGAAACAGGAGATAGACTAGTGTCCTGTCCAGGGTGTGTCCTGGTACATCAAGCTGTCTCACTATAGAAACAGGAGATAGACTAGTGTCCTGTCCAGGTGGTGTCCTGTACATCAAGCTGTCTCACTACAGTAACAGGAGATAGACTAGTGTCCTGTCCAGAGGGTGTACTGGTACATCAAGCTGTCTCACTACAGAAACAGGAGATAGACTAGTGTCCTGTCCAGAGGGTGTACTGGTACATCAAGCTGTCTCACTACAGAAACAGGAGATAGACTAGTGTTCTGTCCAGGGGGTGTCCTGTACGTCAAGCTGTCTCACTACAGAAACAGGAGATAGACTAGTGTCCTGTCCAGGGGGTGTCCTGGTACATCAAGCTGTCTCACTATAGAAACAGGAGATAGACTAGTGTCCTGTCCAGGGGGTGTCCTGTACATCAAGCTGTCTCACTACAGTAACAGGAGATAGACTAGTGTCCTGTCCAGGGGAGTACTGGTACATCAAGCTGTCTCACTACAGAAACAGGAGATAGACTAGTGTCCTGTCCAGGGGGTGTCCTGGTACATCAAGCTGTCTCACTACAGAAACAGGAGATAGACTAGTGTCCTGTCCAGGGGAGTACTGGTACATCAAGCTGTCTCACTACAGAAACAGGAGATAGACTAGTTTCCTGTCCAGGGGGTGTCCTGTACATCAAGCTGTCTCACTACAGAAACAGGAGATAGACTAGTGTCCTGTCCAGGGGGTGTACTGGTACATCAAGCCGTCTCACACGACATCCTGGGGCTGGGCGAGGGTGTCTGATGGGGAAAGACCCGAAACAAGACCCGACACACCCAATGACCCCCAGGTTACATCACTGTTGTGTCCAAGACCATAGAGAGATGTCTTCATCTAATTTACATTATATCCCTCCTAGAAGCCCTGGACATCACAGCATGGTGTTGTCCGCAAATGGACCAGTTAGGGCTAGTCTACATCCTCCCCTCCCCTCCCCTCCCCTCCCTCCCCTCCCCTCCCCTCCCCTCCCCTCCCCTCCCTCCCTCCCTCCCTCCCTCCCTCCCTCCCTCCCTCCCCTCCCCTCCCCTCCCCTCCCCTCCTCTCTTTTCTTCTCTTCTCCTCTCCTCATTCCTCTCCTGTCCTCTCCTCTCTCTCTCTCTCCTCTCCTCTCCTCTCCTCTTCTCTCCCCTCCTCTCCTCCCCTCTCCTCTCCTACCCTCCCCTCCTCTCCCCTCCCCTCCTCTCCAGGGGCCAGAGCGAACAGGAGAGGTGGTGTGAAGGACTTCTAAAGTGGACCATGATGAACCCCTTTCACTGATCTACCTAGTTACCTGGTTCCTCTCACTGACCTACCTAGCTATACCTGGTTCCTCTCACTGATCTACCTAGTTACCTGGTTCCTCTCACTGACCTACCTAGTTACCTGGTTCCTCTCACTGACCTACCTAGTTACCTGGTTCCTCTCACTGACCTACCTAGCTGTACCTGGTTCCTCTCACTGACCTCCAAAGCTACCTGGTTCCTCTCACTGACCTACCTAGCTATACCTGGTTCCTCTCACTGACCTACCTAGTTACCTGGTTCCTCTCACTGACCTACCTAGCTGTACCTGGTTCCTCTCACTGACCTCCAAAGCTACCTGGTTCCTCTCACTGACCTACCTAGCTTTACCTGGTTCCTCTCACTAACCTCCAAAGCTACCTGATTCTAAAGGTTCTTCAGAACAAACCTGACAGGTCTGCTCCTCAGTGGACCACATGAATAAATGTAAACCGGTGTGAGCCAGCCGGGGTAGACAGATTGCTAGGGCATGAAGATGAATCATCCCTTTACAGCTGTCATCATAGGTCAGGGTGAAGAGGAGAGGTGGAGACGAGGATGGAGGAGAGATGGAGAGGACAAGGAGAAGGATGGAGGAGAGATGGAGAGGGGAGATGGAGAGGACAAGGAGGAGGATGGAGGAGAGATGGAGAGGACAAGGAGGAGGATGGAGGAGAGATGGAGAGGGGAGATGGAGAGGACAAGGAGAAGGATGGAGGAGAGATGGAGAGGAGGAAGAGGAGAGATGGGGATAAAAACAGTCCTCTTCCCCCTCCATCTCTCTGTCTGGCAACATGGTGGCCACCATGGCTCAACAACGAGGGATGGGGGGAGGGAGAGAGGAGAGAAAGGGATGGGGGAGGGAGGTAGAGAGGGGAGAAAGGGAGGGAGAGAGGAGAGAAAGGGAGGGGGAGGGAGAGAGAAGAGAAAGGGGGATGGAGGGAGGGGAGAAAGGGAGGGGGAGAGGAGAGAAAGGGAGGGGGGAGGACGAGGCATAATGGTGTTAGCTGTAGCATGTGTTGAATAGCCTCGAGATGGCCCCCCCATCTTGAACAGAAGGTGCTTTCTCCCTGGCGGTGGTCAGATTGTATGTTGTTTTTTTAATGGCGATAGCTAGCTAGCATAAGAACCCTCCATAATATAATGAAATATGTATGAGAGTGAAAAAGTCTGGTGGTCATGAATGACCTCCCTACATAGACAGTTAATAACGAGAGTCATTAGAATGCACTCTAGAATTCAGACTATAATTCACTCTAGAATGCACTCTAGAATTAACACGATAATTCACTCTAGAATTCACACTATAATTCGCTCTAGAATGCACTCTATAATTCACTCTGGAATGCACTCTAGAATTCACACTATAATTCACTCTGGAATGCACTCTAGAGTTCACTCTAGAATTCACACTATAATTCACTCTTGAATGCACTCTATAATTCACTCTGGAATGCACTCTAGAATGCACACTATAATTCACTCTGGAATGCACTCTAGAATGCACACTATAATTCACTCTAGAATTCATACTATAATTCACTCTAGAATGCACTCTAGAATTCACACTATAATTCACTCTAGAATTCACTCTAGAATGCATTCTATAATTCACTCTGGAATGCACTCTAGAATGCACTGTATAATTCACTCTGGAATGCACTCTAGAATGCACACTATAAATCACTCTAGAATGCACTCTAGAATCACACTATAATTCACTCTAGAATTCACACTATAATTCACTCTAGAATGCACTCTATAATTCACTCTGGAATGCACTCTAGAATGCACTCTAGAATTCACACTAATTCACTCTGGAATGCACTCTAGAATGCACTCTAGAATTCACACTATAATTCACTCTAGAATGCACTCTAGAATTCACACTATAAATCACTCTGGAATGCACTCTAGAATTCACACTATAATTCACTCTAGAGTTCACTCTAGAATTCACACTAGAATCTGTTCAAACCAAAACACTATAACCAAAGAGAAGCAGTAATTTCCTGAATTAGAGGAGCTTCAACCTTCGATATCAGAAGTGATTTGGTTCAACACCATTGTAAGGCAACCAGCTGCAACAGGATTGTGAGTTTGCTCAACATTTGGGCATGTAGTTAAACCAACATGCATTCTCAAGTTGAATTGAATGTTTACTCAATTTTTGAATTTTAGGTTGAGTGAACGTAAAATTCAACTTAAGAATGTATTATTTACCTATTTTCATATTTCCCAGAGTGCCTTGGCTTTCCAGTGAATTGTAGGTACCACCCATGGCTGTATTTGTTAGCGACAGAGACATGGTTGTTGTATTCAATGGTTTTCAGTCCTGTAGCCTTCACCAAGTGAGTGCCTAAATGAATATGTTATCTTTAAAATACAGGCCACATCAAGCCTGCAAGTCATATTATGCTGGCTTGCAAATGGATGTGTAATTCCTATTGGAATCCTGCCAGAGTGAATATATCCAACAATTGGAATTTTGAATCACCCGCAATCTGCTTTCAGAATGACTGCCAGGGTCAGGGGAAACGGATTGTTAACACTACCTAAATAATATCAATTGGACCAGCAGTCTCAGTAGCAGGTGAAGTAAGTCAAAACGCCCAACAGATCAGTTTAGAAAATGTTTGTTATTTATGATTGATTGATTCATCTTATGCTAGCCAATCAAAGTACATGGGAAAACACAGTTACTGAAACAAATCATTTAGAAAAATCTACCTGCAAGAGGCATGCTGGGAAATATGATGATGATGATGGGTGTGGTTTTGAGCAAACATGAATTTGTAATTTTACAGAACAAGCTTTTTCAAATTCAGCTGACTTTGAGCAGTTTGTTGAGTAACACACTTTAAAGGTCCAATACAATCATTAAAAAAAAAATAATCTCAAAATTAAATAATTTCTGGGTAACAGTTAATGTACCTCACTGTGATTGATTGTTTTCAATTAAAATGGTCAAAAATAAAATAAAAAATTGCTTCTTAGCAAAGAGCAATTTCTCAAGCAAGAAATGTTCTAGGATTGTCTGGAAGTGGTCTGAGTGGGGGGCCTAATGGGAGGGATATGTAACCTGAAAACTGTTATTGGCAGAGAGGTTTGAAACGTTTTGTTATTGGTCTATTAACTAATGGTGATATATCCTCCTATATAACCCAGTAGAGGTAAAGTTATAGTGATATATCCTCCTCCTATATAACCCAGTAGTGGTAAAGTTATAGTGATATATCCTCCTATATAACCCAGTAGAGGTGAAGTTATAGTGATATATCCTCCTCCTATATAACTCAGTAGAGGTAAAGTTATAGTGATATATCCTCCTATATAACCCAGTAGAGGTGAAGTTATAGTGATATATCCTCCTCCTATATAACTCAGTAGAGGTAAAGTTATAGTGATATATCCTCCTATATAACCCAGTAGAGGTGAAGTTATAGTGGTATATCCTCCTATATAACCCAGTAGAGGTGAAGTTATAGTGATATATCCTCCTCCTATATAACACCAAGCTCCCAGTGCCAAGTTCTTACCAAATGGCAGCCTATTTCTTTTATAGTTCACTGCTTTTAAAACCTGATCCCAGATCATCACCATAAATCTGCATATTCATGTTCAATGAGCAAAAGAGAATTATGGCCATCTAGTTTGGCTATTTGCATTTTCTATGTTTTAAGCTTATGAGCAGCTAAATATAAGCATCTGTTGTATATGGTTTTTTATTAATAATGTCAGCAGCATATCACCCTGCATCCCACTGCTGGCTTGCTTCTGAAGCTAAGCAGGGTTGGGCCTGGTCGGTCCCTGGTTGATCCTGGTTGGTCCTGGTTGGTCCTGGTTGGTCCTGGTCAGTCCCTGGTTGATCCTGGTTGGTCCTGGTTGGTCCTGGTCAGTCCCTGGATGGGAGACCAGATGCTGCTGGAAGTGGTGTTGGAGGGCCAGTAGGAGGCGCTCTTTCCTCTGGTCTAAAATAAAAAAATATCCAAATGCCCCAGGGCAGTGATTGGGGACATTGCCCTGTGTAGGGTTCTGTCTTTCAGACGGGATGTTAAACGGGTGTCCTGATTCGCTGAGGTCATTATAGATCCCATTGCATTTATTGTAAGAGTAGGGGTGTTAACCCCGGTGTCCTGGCTAAATTCCCAATCTGGCCCTCAGACCATCACGGTCACCTAATCATCCCCAGCTTACAATTGACTCATTCATCCCCCTCCTCTCCCCTGTAACTATTCCCCAGGTCGTTGCTGTAAATGAGAATGTGTTTCTCAGTCAACTTACCTGGTAAAATAATGGTAATAAATAAATCACTGATCTTCCACCACATTTCACAGTTGGTGTGAGACCTGGAGAGGCCTACAAGCCAGTGTCTCACAGCCACTGTGAAATTTGGTGGAGGGTCTTTGATTATCTGGGGGGGGGGGGTGCTTCAGCAAGGCTGGAATTGGGCAGATTTGTCTTTGTGAAGGACGTATGAATCAAGCCACGCAACAGTATAGCTTCCGCCCCTACCTGGGCTTGAACCAGGGACCCTCTGCACACATCGACAACAGTCACCCATGAAGCATTGCTCCACAAAAGTACTTCAAGGTCTCAGAGCGAGTGACAGTCACCGATTGAAACGCTATTAGCGCGCACCACCGCTAACTAGCTAGCCATTTCACATCGGTTACACAAGGTTGTCCTGGAAGAAAACTAGCTTCCTTCTGCTCTGACAATGTTCCCAGACTCTGAGGATTGGTTTTTCCAGCAGGACAATGCTCCATGCCACACAGCCAGGTCAATCAAGGTGTGGATGACCTGAACCCCGTTGTAGCTGGAGGACCACCAGGTCAAGACCCTGTCATGGCCAGCCCAATCTCCAGACCTGAACCCCGTTGTAGCTGGAGGACCACCAGGTCAAGACCCTGTCATGGCCAGCCCAATCTCCAGACCTGAACCCCGTTGTAGCTGGAGGACCACCAGGTCAAGACCCTGTCATGGCCAGCCCAATCTCCAGACCTGAACCCCGTTGTAGCTGGAGGACCACCAGGTCAAGACCCTGTCATGGCCAGCCCAATCTCCAGACCTGAACCCCGTTGTAGCTGGAGGACCACCAGGTCAAGACCCTGTCATGGCCAGCCCAATCTCCAGACCTGAACCCCGTTGTAGCTGGAGGACCACCAGGTCAAGACCCTGTCATGTCCAGCCCAATCTCCAGACCTGAACCCCGTTGTAGCTGGAGGACCACCAGGTCAAGACCCTGTCATGGCCAGCCCAATCTCCAGACCTGAACCCCGTTGTAGCTGGAGGACCACCAGGTCAAGACCCTGTCATGGCCAGCCCAATCTCCAGACCTGAACCCCGTTGTAGCTGGAGGACCACCAGGTCAAGACCCTGTCATGGCCAGCCCAATCTCCAGACCTGAACCCCATTGTAGCTGGAGGACCACCAGGTCAAGACCCTGTCATGGCCAGCCCAATCTCCAGACCTGAACCCCGTTGAAAACCTCTGGAATGTGATCAAGAGGAAGACGGATGGTCACAAGCCATCAAACAAAACCAGGAGTGGCATAAATTCCCCCAACATCAATGTGAAAGACTGGTGAAGGGCATGGCAAAGATACATGAAAGCTGTGATTGAAAATCAGGGTTATTCCACTAAAATATTGTTTTCTGAACTCTTCCTAAGTTAAAACATTAGTATTGTGTTGTTTAATAATGTATATGAACTTATTTTCTCTGCATTATTCGAGATCTGACAACATTGCATCCTTTTGTGTTATTTTGACCAGTTGTCATTTAACTGCAAATAAATGCTCTAAATGACAATATTTATATTTAGAATTTGGGAGAAATATTGTCAATAGTTTACAGAATAAAATAAAAATTTTATCCAAACACATACCAATAAATAGTAAAACCAGAGAAAGTGATAATTTTGCAGTGGTCTCTTCATGTTTTCCAGAGCTGTATATGGAATAGGTTGCCATGTTGGACACTCCCAGAGAGAGAGAAATAGCGAGGGAGTGACCTGACCTATTTTTCACAAGTCCGTAAGGACTTCCTCTTCACTCGTTAAGGGGAGGAAGAGGTATGTCAGATTGGGGAGGGAGAGGTATGGGTTGCCAGATTGGGTTGGGAGAGGTATGCATTGCCAAATAATGACTTATGAGGGCAGGATGCCAGTTGGGCACGTTGCCAGATAATTAGGGTTCAGATGGCTGTAGTTCACAGTAGCATATCCCCACTGAGGCTGGCTGGGGCCCATACAGCACAGCCTGTCTGTGAGAGGGCTAGGAAACTAGGAGAGGCAGCTGCTATCCTCTCTACCCAGCCCTCCTCTCTCTCTACCCAGCCCGCCTCTCCCTCTCTACCCAGCCCTCCTCTCCCTCTCTACCAGCCCTCCTCTCTCCCTCTACCCAGCCCTCCTCTCCCTCTACCCAGCCCTCCTCTCCCTCTCTACCCAGCCCTCCTCTCTCTCTACCCAGCCCTCCTCTCCCTCTCTACCAGCCCTCCTCTCTCCCTCTACCCAGCCCTCCTCTCCCTCTACCCAGCCCTCCTCTCCCTCTCTACCCAGCCCTCCTCTCCCTCTCTACCCAGCCCTCCTCTCCCTCTCTACCCAGCCCTCCTCTCTCTCTCTACCCAGCCCTCCTCTCCCTCTCTACCCAGCTCTCCTCTCTCCCTCTCTACCCAGCTCTCCTCTCTCCCTCTCTACCCAGCCCTCCTCTCCCTCTCTACCTAGCCCTCCTCTCCCTCTCTACCCAGCCCTCCTCTCCCTCTCTACCCAGCCCTCCTCTCTCTCTCTACCCAGCCCTCCTCTCCCTCTCTACCCAGCCCTCCTCTCTCTCTCTACCCACCCCTCCTCTCTCTCTCTACCCAGCCCTCCTCTCTCTCTACCCAGCCCTCCTCTCCCTCTCTACCCAGCCCTCCTCTCTCTCTCTACCCAGCCCTCCTCTCCCTCTCTACCCAGCCCTCCTCTCTCTCTCTACCCAGCCCTCCTCTCCCTCTACCCAGCCCTCCTCTCCCTCTCTACCCAGCCCTCCTCCCTCTCTACCCAGCCCTCCTCTCTCTCTCTACCCAGCCCTCCTCTCTCTCTCTACCCAGCCCTGCTCTCTCTCTCTACCCAGCCCTCCTCTCTCTTTCTACCCAGCCCTCCTCTCCCTCTCTACCCAGCCCTCCTCTCTCCCTCTACCCAGCCCTCCTCTCTCTCTCTACCCAGCCCTCCTCTCTCTCTACCCAGCCCTCCTCTCTCTCTCTACCCGGCCTCCTCTCTCTCTACCCAGCCCTCCTCTCCCTCTCTACCCAGCCCTCCTCTCCCTCTCTACCCAGCCCTCCTCCTCTCTCTACCCAGCCCTCCTCTCTCTCTCTACCCGGCCTCCTCTCTCTCTACCCAGCCCTCCTCTCTCTCTCTACCAGCCCTCCTCTCTCTCTCTACCCAGCCCTCCTCTCCCTCTCTACCCAGCCTTCCTCTCTCTCCCTCTCTACCCAGCCCTCCTCTCTCTCTCTACCCAGCCCTCCTCTCCCTCTCTACCCAGCCCTCCTCTCTCTCCCTCTCTACCCAGCCCTCCTCTCTCTCTCTACCCAGCCCTCCTCTCTCTCCCTCTCTACCCAGCCCTCCTCTCCCTCTCTACCCAGCCCTCCTCTCTCTCTCCCTCTCTACCCAGCCCTCCTCTCTCTCTACCCCAGCCCTCCTCTCTCTCCCTCTACCCAGCCCTCCTCCCTCTCTACCCAGCCCTCCTCTCCCTCTCTACCCAGCCCTCCTCTCTCTCTCTACCCAGCCCTCCTCTCCCTCTCTACCCAGCCCTCCTCTCCCTCTCTACCCAGCCCTCCTCTCTCTACTAACCCAGCCCTCCTCTCCCTCTCTACCCAGCCCTCCTCTCTCTCTCTACCCAGCCCTCCTCTCTCTCTCTACCCAGCCCTCCTCTCCCTCTCTACCCAGCCCGCCTCTCTCTCTCTACCCAGCCCTCCTCTCCCTCTCTACCCAGCCCTCCTCTCTCTCTACCCAGCCCTCCTCTCTCTCTACCCAGCCCTCCTCTCTCTCTACCCAGCCTCCTCTCTCTCTACCCAGCCCTCCTCTCTCTCTACCCAGCCCTCCTCTCTCTCTACCCAGCCCTCCTCTCTCTCTACCCAGCCCTCCTCTCTCCCTCTACCCAGCCCTCCTCTCCCTCTCTACCCAGCCCTCCTCTCTCTCTCTACCCACCCTCCTCTCCCTCGTCTTACCACCCTCCTCTCCCTCTAAATCCCAGCCCTCCTCTCCCTCTCTTACCCAGCCCTCCTCCTCTCTACCCAGCCCTCCTCTCTCTCTCGTACCCAGCCAGCCCTCCTCTCTCTCTCTCTACCAACCCATCCCTCTACTCCCTCTCTACCCAGGCCCTCCTCTCCTCCTCTAAACCCAGCCCGGCCTCTCTCATCTCTAACCCGAGCCCGCTCCTCTCTCTCTCTACCCAGCCCCTCCTCTCCTCTCTCTACCCAGCCCTCCTCTCCCTCTCTATCCTCACCAGCCCTCCTCTCTCTCTCTAACCAACGAGCCCTCCTCATCTCTCTACCCAGCCCTCCTCTTCTCCTCAATTCTAACCAAGTCCCTCCCGCTCCCTCTCGAAACACCCAGCCCTCCTCTCCCTCTCTACTCAGCCCTCCTCTCCCTCTCTACCAGCCTTCCTCTCTCTCCCTCTCTACCCAGCCCTCCTCTCTCTCTCTACCCAGCCCTCCTCTCCCTCTACCCAGCCCTCCTCTCCCTCTCTACCCAGCCCTCCTCTCCCTCTCTACCCAGCCTTCCTCTCTCTCTCTCTCTACCCAGCCCTCCTCTCTCTCCCTCTACCCAGCCCTCCTCTCCCTCTCTACCCAGCCCTCCTCTCTCTCCCTCTCTACCCAGCCCTCCTCTCCCTCTCTACCCAGCCCTCCTCTCTCTCTCTACCCAGCCCTCCTCTCTCCCTCTCTACCCAGCCCTCCTCTCTCTCCCTCTACCCAGCCCCTCCTCTCTCTCTCTACCCGCCCTCCTCTCCCTCTCTACCCAGCCCTCCTCTCCCTCTCTACCCAGCCCTCCTCTCTCCTCTACCCAGCCCTCCTCTCCCTCTCTACCCAGCCCTCCTCTCTCCCTCTCTACCCAGCCCTCCTCTCTCTCTACCCCCCTCCTCTCTCTCTCTACCCAGCCCTCCTCTCCCTCTCTACCCAGCCCTCCTCTCCCTCTACCCCCCTCCTCTCCCTCTCTACCCAGCCCTCCTCTCCCTCTACCCAGCCCTCCTCTCCCTCTCTACCCAGCCCTCCTCTCTCTCTACCCAGCCCTCCTCTCTCTCTCTACCCCCCTCCTCTCCCTCTCTACCCAGCCCTCCTCTCCCTCTACCCAGCCCTCCTCTCCCTCTCTACCCAGCCCTCCTCTCCCTCCTCCCAGCCCTCCTCTCCCTCTCTACCCAGCCCTCCT
>NW_021822263.1:0-32756 GCF_901001165.1 Salmo trutta
TCCCAAATGGCAACCTAGTGGAGAGGAGAGTGTAGAAGGGAGAGGAGAGGGGAAGCGGAGGAGAGAGAGGAGGAGAGGGAGGAGAGGAGAGGAGAGGAGAGGAGAGGAGAGGAGAGGAGAGGAGAGGGGGGGCGAGGGGAAGGGAAATTGCAGGGGAGAGGAGAGTGGAGATGAGATGAGAGGGGAGGGGAGAGGAGAGTGGAGAGGAGAGGGAGATGAGAGAGGACAATGGGAAGAGGGGAGAGGACAAGGTGTATAGGGGAATGGGGATAGGGAGGAGGACATGGAGGAGAGGGGAGAAGGGAGAGGATAAGGTGGAGAGGGGAGAGGGGAGAGGACAAGGGGGAGAAAAATAAAAAATAAATCTCAGTTGAATATGCAATATTCTTTATTCTCCATAGGTCCATAGATGTGAAGTCTATAAAGCTTGTGGTTGTGTATTAACCCTGTATTAGCATGTATTATTAGGACGAGATATAATTCAATGTCTACAAACCCAACACCACCTTTTAAAGATGCAACGGCATCGAACAGCAGGCCAAGTTGCTCCCGTTGTTTAGAAGTTCACCTGTAGGTCTAGATGATTCAACATTCAGGCTCAAATTTAACCGCTTGGGATTGACGTTTAGGCTCGTATTTAACTGCTTGGCATTGAGGTTTAGACTCATATTTAACAGTTTGATATTGACATTTAGGCTCATTTGATTACTTGGGAACTAAGTTTAGGCTCATTTTAACTGCTTGGGATCGACGTTTAGGCTTTTTATTTAACGGCTTGGGATCGACGTTTAGGCTCATATTTAACGGCTTGATTTCAGAGTTGAGGCCTGATTGTTTCTTACCCTCCTCTGAGACAAGCACAATTACGTTTAACTGTCGTAGTTTAAAGGTTCTGTCGTAGCAAACGGGATTCTGTCAGCACAGAATTCATGCATAATACATAGGTGACATTCTCTTCCTGCTTCCCGGGGTCTGTTACCAGCCACACGGTAAAAGGTGTAGGCCTTGGTTCCCCAGCCACTTTAAAATGTTAGATATGAAAATTAATGGACCTGATGAAGCCACTTTAAAACCCTGCAAATTGTATATTTAAATATAAAGTCACTCGTGATTAAAAGCAGTGAGGAATGTTAATCCCCGTAGTCAGGGGCGATTAGAACCATTTCCATCACGGAATTCCACAGCTTGACTTTTGTTCTGAGCAACAGTGATTAACTATTAGGTTTAATGGGTGCACTGTAGTTACTGAGACGTAGGGGATTTTTCTCTTTCCTCTGGTCCTACAGGGAGACTTGGGCTGCGTTCCAAATCTACACTATTTAGTGCACTACTTTGAACCAGGGCTGTACTTTGAACCAGGACTCTACATTGAACCAGGGCTGTACTTTGAATCAGGGCTGTACTTTGAACCAGGGCTGTATTCTGAACCAGGACTCTACATTGAACCAGGGCTGTACTTTGAACCAGGGCTGTACTTTGAACCAGGACTGGACTTTGAACCAGGACTGGATTTTGAACCAGGGCTGTACTTTGGACCAGGGCTGGACTTTGAACCAGGGCTGGACTTTGAACCAGGACTGTACTTTGGACCAGGACTGGACTTTGAACCAGGGCTGTACTTTGGACCAGGGGTGTTCTTTGAACCAGGGCTGTACTTTGACCAGGACTTTACATTGAACCAGGGCTGTACATTGAACCAGGGCTGTACATTGAACCAGGGCTGTACATTGAACCAGGGCTGTACTTTAAACCCGGCTATGTAAAGAATATGTTGCTATTTGTGACGCAGCCCTTGGACTGACTGTGAAGGGAATGGAATGGTAAAGCCAGCTGGTATGATCATGCCTGACGTGCCTTGCTGCTGACTCCGTCTGAACCATATGATTTCCCGGGTTGACACGTTGAAAGTACTGCTTGACTTCATTCACAGAGATCTGTATATCTACAGCTGGCATGCTGTCTATACTGTCCAAGGCCACTTTCTGATGCGACGTAAAATCACATATGTCAAACCTACAGTAGGAACTTTTCAAATTATTGCGAAAGCAAGGTCATATTCGATGGTCATACTATGTCTTTTTTTTTGTATCCTGTGATGGTTTGAAGCCCTTGCCACGTTTCCTACTGTCCTTGTTTTTGAAAAGGTTTTCTAACGTGTCTTTCTAAGCAGCATTTCACTCCTTCATTTAGCTTTTGAGTTGCCTCTGAACATGTTTCCTCTCCTCTTACTGACACTGATTTAAACACTCTCTTGTCTGGTTGAGGAGCTCTTTAATTAATTCCCAGAGTTACCCACGGTTTATTATTGGGGAAGACGCTGACTTACAGAAACGGATGTACTCAGAGACGGTATCCGCTGACTCTTCCAGGTCATCGGCGCTGTTCATCAGGGTCACCCAGTCAGTGGACTCAAGTCCTGGAGGCCTTCAGTCGCTTCAGGAGTCCAGCTTTTAATCTCCACCTTCTCTCACGGCAGACGCTGTTTGTAGACTGGGATGAGCTGAACCACGTTATGATCCCAACCCCAAGATTGGGTAGAGCCTTGGAAAAATACGCGCCTGGGATAAAATTAAATTAAATTAAAAACACAGAAGATACGCAAGAAGCCAGACACCAGAAACCAGAAACAAGACACCACACGCCAGGGGGCAGCATCAGACGCCAGACACCATCATCAGAAAAACAGACACCAGACACCAGACGCCAGATGCCAGACACCAGACGCCAGCATCAGGCACCAGCATCAGACACCAGCATCAGACACCAGCATCAGACGAGAGATGCAGTCACAAACAAGGTCATGAAAAGCAAAAACATGAATCAGTAAAAAGGTCTTTAATCACCTTCTAGTCAGCTCCACCTCTTCTTCGCTCACAGTCGAACAGGAGATATAGCTCTTCTCTCTCACAGTCAGACAGGAGCTTTACCTCTTCTTCTCTCACAGTCAGACAGGAGCTTTACCTCTTCTTCTCTCACAGTCAAACAGGAGCTTTACTCTTCTTCTCTCACAGTCAAACAGGAGCTTTAACTCTCTTCTCTCACAGTCAAACAGGAGCTTTACCTCTTCTTCTCTCACAGTCAAACAGAAGCTTTACCTCTTCTTCTCTCACAGTCAAACAGGAGCTTTAACTCTTCTTCTCTCCAGTCAAACAGGAGCTTTACCTCTTCTCTCACAGTCAGACAGGAGCTCCACCTCTTCTTCTCTCACAGTCAAACAGGAGCTATACCTCTTCTTCTCTCACAGTCAGACAGGAGCTTTACCTCTTCTTCTCTCACAGTCAGAGAGGAGCTTTACCTCTCTTCTCTCACAGTCAGACAGGAGCTCCACCTCTTCTTCTCTCACAGTCAAACAGGAGCTATACCTCTTCTTCTCTCACAGTCAAACAGGAGCTTTACCTCTTCTTCTCTCACAGTCAGACAGGAGCTGTACCTCTTCTTCTCTCACAGTCAGACAGGAGCTTTACCTCTTCTTCTCTCACAGTCAGACAGGAGCTCTACCTCTTCTTCTTCACAGTCAGACAGTAGCTTTACCTCTTCTCTCACAGTCAAACAGGAGCTTTACCTCTTCTTCTCTCACAGTCAAACAGGAGCTCTATCTCTTCTCTCACAACCAGACAGGAGCTTTGGGGTATTCTGGCCAAGCCTCATCTTCAGTTGACATGTAATTTCTTCAATCACCAACTGTAACTAAGCAGCAGATATTAAAACAGAGGATGTTGACCACATCATGTCTACTATGGTGTGTGAAGGAGAAGGAAGGGCACAATACACGGATGGTTAATTGGAATATAATGGAGCTATAATTGCAATATCGTTTCTTAATGTGTGTGTGTGTGTGAGTGTGTGTGTGTGGTGTGTGTGTGTGTGTGTGTGTGTGTGTGGTGTGGTGTGTGTGTGTCTGTGTGTTGCCTAATGTGGCTAATTTGAACAGATGGAATCATTAAACAAAACAACATTTTGGCGATCGTGCTCATTCACTTCATCGTGATATGAAGAGATATGAAAATGAAGGCGTCAGGCTGCATATTGGCATGGAGATCACGTTACAACACTAAACTAAACAGGAGCTGCTGTAAGAACCATCTAAATACGTGATGTTCAAAGCCGCTGGTTGTGAAATCCAGTTTTGGAGGAAGTAATATTGTGTGTGTGTGTGTGTGTGTGTGTGTGTGTGTGTGTTGTGGTGTGTGTGTGTGTGTGTATGTGTGTGTGTGTGTGTGTGTGGTGTGTGTGTGTTTGTGTGTAGCTTGACTGCTTAATGTCCTGCCAAAGTAATTAGGGAGACATTTTCAGTCACACTGATGAACTGCTTGTCTCTTCTGAGCTGTGTCGTCTTGAGGAAGCCATGTTTTAGAGGCGAGTCCATCTAGTCCATCTATTCAGCTAGTCCAGCTAGTCCAGCTAGTCCCTCTAGTCCAGCTAGTCCCTCTAATCCCTCTAGTCCAGCTAGTCCCTCTAGTCCCTCTAGTCCCTCTAGTCCAGCTAGTCCCTCTAGTCCCTCTAGTCCAGCTAGTCCCTCTAATCCCTCTAGTCCCTCTAATCCCTCTAGTCCAGCTAGTCCAGCTAGTCCCTCTAGTCCCTCTAGTCCAGCTAGTCCCTCTAGTCCCTCTAGTCCCTCTAGTCCATCTAGTCCAGCTAGTCCATCTAGTCCATCTATTCCAGCTAGTCCATCTATTCCAGCTAGTTCATCTAGTCCAGCTAGTCCATCTAGTCCATGGTAGTCCATCTATTCCAGCTAGTCCATCTATTCCAGCTAGTCCATGGTAGTCCAGCTAGTCCATCTATTCCAGCTAGTCCATCTATTCCAGCTAGTCCATCTAGTCCAGCTAGTCCATCTAGTCCAGCTAGTTCATGATAGAACAGCTAGTCCATGGTAGTCCAGCTAGTCCAGCTAGTCCATGGTAGTCCATGGTAGTCCATGGTAGTCCATGGTAGTCCATGGTAGTCCATCTAGTCCAGCTAGTCCATGGTAGTCCAGCTAGTCCATCTAGTCCATGGTAGTCCAGCTAGTCCAGCTAGTCCATCTAGTCCAATGGTAGTCCAATAGTCCGCTAGTCCATCAGTCCAGCTAGTACCATCTAGTCCAGCTAGTCCATCTATTCAGCTAGTCCATCTATTCCATCTATTCCATCTAGTCCCTCTAGTCCAGCTAGTCCAGCTAGCCATCTAGCTCCATCTATTCCAGCTAGTCCATCTAGTCCAGCTAGTCCATCTAGTCCCTCTAGTCCAGCTAGTCCATCTAGTCCAGCTAGTCCATCTATTCCAGCTAGTTCCCATCTAGTCCAGCTAGTCCATCTAGTCCATGGTAGTCCATCTATTCCAGCTAGTCCATATATTCCAGCTAGTCCAGCTAGTCCATCTAGTCCATCTATTCTATCTAGTCCAGCTATCCATCTAGTCCCTCTAGTCCATCTAGTCCATCTATTCCAGCATAGCTCCACATCTAGTCCAGCTAGTCCATCTAGTCCATCTATTCCAGCTAGTCCATCTATTCCAGCTAGTCATCTAGTTCATCTAGGTCCGCCTAGTCCAATCTAGTCCATGGTAGTCCATCTATTCCAGCTAGTCCATCTATTCCAGCTAGTCCATGGTAGTCCGCTCCATCTATTCCAGCTAGTCCATCTATTCCAGCTAGTCCATCTAGTCCAGCTAGTCCATCTAGTCCAGCTAGTTCATGATAGAACAGCTAGTCCATCTAGTCCAGCTAGTCCAGCTAGTCCATGGTAGTCCATGGTAAAGTCCATGGTAGTCCATGGTAGTCCATCTAGTCCAGCTAGTCCATGGTAGTCCAGCTAGTCCATCTAGTCCATGGTAGTCCAGCTAGTCCAGCTAGTCCATCTAATCCCTCTAGTCCATCTAGTCCAGCTAGTCCCTCTAGTCCAGCTAGTCCCTCTAATCCAGCTAGTCCATCTAATCCCTCTAATCCCTCTAGTCCCTCTAGTCCAGCTAGTCCAGCTAGTCCCTCTAGTCCCTCTAGTCCCTCTAGTCCCTCTAGTCCAGCTAGTCCATCTAGTCCCTCTAATCCAGCTAGTCCCTCTAATCCCTCTAGTCCATCTATTCCAGCTAGTCCATCTAGTCCATCTAGTCCATGGTAGTCCATCTATTCCAGCTAGTCCATATATTCCAGCTAGTCCATGGTAGTCCAGCTAGTCCATCTATTCCAGCTAGTCCATCTATTCCAGCTAGTCCCTCTAGTCCAGCTAGTCCCTCTAGTCCAGCTAGTCCATGATAGAACAGCTAGTCCATGGTAGTCCAGCTAGTCCATGGTAGTCCATGGTAGTCCATGGTAGTCCATCTAGTCCAGCTAGTCCATGGTAGTCCAGCTAGTCCAGCTAGTCCATCTAGTCCATGGTAGTCCAGCTAGTCCAGCTAGTCCATCTAGTCCATGGTAGTCCAGCTAGTCCAGCTAGTCCATTACTTCATGGTAGTCCATGGTAGTCCAGCTAGTCCATCTAGTCCATGGTAGTCCAGCTAGTCCATGGTAGTCCAGCTAGTCCATGGCAGTCCAGCTAGTCCAGCTAGTCCATCTAGTCCATGGTAGTCCAGCTAGTCCATGGTAGTCCATGGTAGTCCAGCTAGTCCATGGTAGTCCAGCTAGTCCAGCTAGTCCATCTATTCCATGATAGTCCAGCTAGTCCATTGTAGTCCATGGTAGTCCATGGTAGTCTAGCTAGTCCATGGTAGTCCATGGTAGTCCAGCTAGTCCATGTTAGTCCATGGTAGTCCAGCTTGTCTATGGTAGTCCAGCAGTCCAGCTAGTCCATTGTAGTCCATGGTAATCCAGCTAGTCCATGTTAGTCCAGCTAGTCCATGGTAGTCCATGGTAGTCCAGCTAGTCCATCGTAGTCCAGCTAGTCCATTGTAGTCCATGGTAGTCCATGGTAGTCTAGCTAGTCCATGGTAGTCCATGGTAGTCCAGCTAGTCCATGGTAGTCCAGCTAGTCCAGCTAGTCCATGGTAGTCCATGGTAGTCCATCTAGTTCATGGTAGTCCATGGTAGTTCATCTAGTCCATGGTAGTCCATGTAGTCCAGCTAGTCCAGCTAGTCCATGGTAGTCCATGGTAGTCCATGGTAGTTATACAGTATGTGATGTGTTGTAGTGACATGTTTCCTCTTACTTCACACGTGTGAAAATCACTTCTACCATACTACACGTTATAAATCACTACACATTAAATCACTTCTACCATACTACACGTTAAAATATCTCTGATATAGAAAACCCTATATTACAACTATATTACATTTAAATTCTATAAACTTTATGTAAATAGAGCAGCTGCAGGGCCCTCATACTATAGTTGGCCTCATTCTACAGTTGGCCTCATTCTGTAGTTGGCCCTCATACTACAGTTGGTCCTCATACTATAGTGGCCATCATACTACAGTTGGCCCTCCTACTACAGTTGGCCCTCATACTACAGTTGGCCCTCATATATAGTTGGTCCTCATACTACAGTTGGCCTCATACGACAGTTGGCCCTCATACTATAGTTGGCCCTCATAGTCCAGTTGGCCCTCATACTCCAGTTGGCCATCATACTACAGTTGGCCCTCATACTACAGTTGGCCCTCATACTCCAGTTGGCCCTCATACTACAGTTGGTCCTCATACTATAGTTGGCCCTCATACTATAGTTGGCCCTCATACTATAGTGGCCCTCATACTATAGTTGGTCCTCATACTACAGTTGGTCCTCATACTACAGTTGGCCCTCATACTACAGTGGCCCTCACACTACAGTTGGCCCTCATACTATAGTTGGCCCTCATACTATAGTTGGCCCTCATACTATAGTTGGCCCTCATACTATAGTTGGTCCTCTATACAGTTGGTCCTCATACTACAGTTGGCCCTCATACTACAGTTGGTCCTCATACTACAGTTGGTCCTCATACTATAGTTGGCCCTCATACTATAGTTGGTCCTCATACTATAGTTGGCCCTCATATAGTTGGTCCTCATACTACAGTTGGCCCTCATACTATAGTTGGCCCTCATACTCCAGTTGGCCCTCATACTATAGTGGCCCTCATACTACAGTTGGCCCTCTTACTATAGTTGGCCCTCATATTCCAGTTGGCCCTCATATAATAGTTGGTCCTCATTCTACAGCTGGCCCTCATTCTACAATTGGCCTTCAGACTCCAGTTGGCCCTCAATCTACAATTGGCCCTCATTCTCCAGCTGGCCTCATAAAGCTATACTATAGCTGGACCTCATTTAAAGTTGGCCCTCATACTATAGTTGGCCCTCATACTACAGTTGGCCCTCATACTACAGTTGGCCATCATACTATAGTTGGCCCTCATAGTCTAGTGGCCCTCATACTCCAGTTGGCCCTCACACTACAGTTGGTCCTCATACTACAGTTGGCCCTCATACTACAGTTGGCCCTCATACTCCAGTTGGCCCTCATAGTCAAGTTGGCCCTCATACTATAGTTGGCCCTCATACTATAGTTGGCCCTCATAGTCCAGTTGGCCCTCATACTATAGTTGGCCCTCATAGTCCAGTTGGCCCTGATACTATAGTTGGCCCTCATACTCCAGTTGGCCCTCATACTCCAGTTGGCCCAAAGACTCCAGTTGGCCCTCATACTATAGTTGGCCCTCATACTCCAGTTGGCCCTCATACTATAGTTGGTCCTCATAGTCCAGTTGGCCCTCTACTATAGTTGGCCCTCATACTATAGTTGGCCCTCATACTATAGTTGGCCCTCATACTCCAGTTGGCCCTCATACTATAGTTGGCCCTCATAGTCCAGTTGGCCCTCATAGTCCAGTTGGCCCTCATACTCCAGTTGGCCCTCATAGTCCATTGGCCCTCATACTATAGTTGGCCCTCATACTATAGTTGGCCTCATACTATAGTTGGCCCTCATACTCCGTTGGCCCTCATAGTCCAGTTGGCCCTCATAGTCCAGTTGGCCCTCATACTCCAGTTGGCCCTCATAGTCCAGCTGGCCTCATACTACAGTTGGCCCTCATACTCCAGTTGGCCCTCATAGTCCAGTTGGCCCTCATACTCCAGTTGGCCCTCATAGTCCAGTTGGTCCTCATAGTCCAGTTGGCCCTCATACTCCAGTTGGCCCTCATAGTCCAGTTGGTCCTCATACTATAGTTGGCCCTCATAGTCCAGTTGGCCTCATACTATAGTTGGCCCTCATACTACAGTTGGCCCTCATTCTACAGTTGGCCCTCATTGTCCAGTGGCCCTCATACTACAGTTGGCCCTCATACTCCAGTTGGCCCTCATTGTCCAGTTGGCCCTCATACTACAGTTGGCCCTCATACTACAGTTGGCCCTCATACTACAGTTGGCCCTCATACTCCAGTTGGCCCTCATACTCCAGTTGGCCCTCATCCTACAGTTGGCCCTCATACTAGAGTTGGCCCTCAATCTTACTGTGTTGTTTTGTGTTTGCCTGCTTGAATAAAGTCAACCCAGCTACCATCCCACATCCCTGTCTCTAACATTTAGTTTTCTTCATCCCAACAAGAGGATCCCATCACAATGTGATTGAAATATGTTACATTTACACATGGTAATAAAGGTACCTCTTATCTATCTACTGAGTCCCCATTGTGACCAGATTCCCTGGCCCCGTCCTTGTATGCAAAAGAGTCCAACCTGTCTTGGACCGCCCCTTATGACACAAGCTGTGGACAGACAACAGCACACATTAACAGTCAATAGTTATTATACTATCATTACTGCTTTATTAATCCAATGATCATAAGACTGGTCGTTAATACCGTCCGAAACCTCGAGTAGGTTACATTAGCCATACAGGTCTCTGGACAGGGTTTGATCTTTACGCAATGATGTTTACATTGATGTTGTCTGACATATTATTGCCATTGTATTGTAAATAACCTTTGACCTCGCTATCTTGTAATGTTAAAGTTGTCTCCACCTCTGTTTTTTTTCTGAGCCTATATAAATCAATAATAATAATAATACTAAAAACATAGTCCAAAAATCTACATGAAAATGTGTTAACGTCAACGTACGAGAACACATAGAGACACTAATGACGAGGTTTCATCCTGAAAACTGAGAAAAAAGGGTTCTAATTCAGTTGATATATCAGATATAAAAATAAAATAAAGTGTCTTGTCTATGGAATGTTTTTAAAAAATCCCCTTTGGCTGTATCTAAAGATATAGACCTCCACATTATACATTGATATAAAGGTACAGGGGAAGCATTAGACCTCATTATACCTTCATATAAAGGTACAGGGCAACATATACCACATTATACCTTGATATAAAGGTACAGGGGAACATTATACCTCCACATTATACCTTGATATAAAGGTACAGGGGAACATTATACCTCATTATACCTTGATATAAAGGAACAGGGGAAAATTATACCTCATTATACCTTGATATAAAGGAACAGGGGAACATTATACCACATTATTCCTTGATATAAAAGTACAGGGGAAAATTAGACCTCATTATACCTTGATATAAAGGTACAGGGGAACAATAGATTATTCCATCATGTTAGAACCAGGTATAAACGGGGCTTCTGTTCCATCATGTTAGAACCAGGTATAAACGGGGCTTCTGTTCCATCATGTTAGAACCAGGTAAACGGGGCTTCTGTTCCATCGTGTTAGAACCAGGTATAAACGGGGCTTCTGTTCCATCGTGTTAGAACCAGGTATAAACGGGGCTTCTGTTCCATCATGTTAGAACCAGGTATAAACGGGGCTTCTGTTCCATCATGTTAGAACCAGGTATAAACGGGGCTTCTGTTCCATCATGTTAGAACCAGGTATAAACGGGGCTTCTGTTCCATGTGTTAGAACCAGGTATAAACGGGGCTTCTGTTCCATCGTGTTAGAACCAGGTATAAACGGGGCTTCTGTTCCATCATGTTAGAACCAGGTATAAATGGGGCTTCTGTTCCATCATGTTAGAACCAGGTGTAAACGGGGCTTCTGTTCCATCATGTTAGAACCAGGTATAAACGGGGCTTCTGTTCCCTCGTCAGATCAGTCTGTCAGTCAGTAATAGCCGTAATACTGTCATGATCATGAGTAACAGTTATTTTTTCTAACATTACCGCTTGATCGGATCTGTGACCCATTTTCAGATCAACACCCAGGAGGCACCAAATGACTCCGCTCTGATTGGCCCTCATACTGCAGTTGGCCCTCATACTGCAGTTGGCCCAACACCCAGGAGGCAGCATATGACTCTGCTCTGAACCCAGCAGTTGCCTCTATGCCAGTGTTATTACAGAAGGATACAAGATCAGGTTGCAGTGAGGATGATGACACAGAGAGAGAGACGGAGGGAGAGGAGAGAGGAGAGAGAGAGAGAGAGGGAGAGAGAGAGAGAGAGAGAGAGGAGAGAGAGAGAGGAGAGAGAGAGAGGAGGAGAGAGAGAGAGGAGAGGAGAGAAGGAGAGAGAGAGGGAGAGGGGAGAGGAGGAGAGAGAGAGAGAGAAGAAGGGGAGAGTAGAGGAGAGAGAGAGAGACAGGAAGAGAGAGGATAGAGGAGAGAGAGAGAGACAGGAAGAGGAGGAGAAGAAGAAACAACAGAGAGAAGAATGAGCGAGAATGACAGAGACAGAGAGATAGAGAGAGAGAGAAGGAAAGAGATAGAGAGAAACAGAGAGAGAGAGAGAGAGAGAGAGAGAGAGAGAGAGAGAGAGAGAGACGGACAGAGAGAGAGAGAGAGAGAGAGAGAGAGAGAGAGAGAGAGAGAGACATTTAGACCCATTCAGATCAGACCTATGCCCCTCCTGCCCACCCCATGCACCCGACTCCCACAAAGAGGGCCTCAACATGGAAGTCACACATACGCCCAGTCCGTGAGCAGGCAAACAGGCCCAACCCCCACTCTTACACTAGCCCAAGCCAATGACATGTACCAGATGCTCAGCAGCTCTGCTCACACTTACTGGCCTGAGGCCAAACCACACGACCAACAACATTGGACACTTTATGGAACACAAAGCCTTCACTATCTCATCCTGGAATATCCATGGCCTGAGGTCATTTGCTTTTGGCCTAAAGAGCAGGAACCTGAACTTCACCAAAGAAATCAGAAATACAGACTTTGTCATCCTACAAGAAACCTGGTACAGAGGAGACGGACCCACTGGTTGCCCTCTAGGTTACAGAGAGCTGGTAGTCCCATCCACCACACTACCAGGTGTGAAACAGGGAAGACATTCAGGGGGTATGCTAATTTGGTATAGAGCAGACCTAACTCACTCCATTAAATTAATCAAAAGAGGAAAATGTTACATTTGGCTAGAAATGAATAACGAAATTACCTCAACAGAGAAAAATATCCTCCTGTCTGCTACCTATATCCCCCCACCAGAATCCCCATACTTTAATGAAGACAGCTTCTCCATCCTGGAGGGGAAATCAGTCATTTCCAGGCCCAGAGACATGTACTAGTCTGTGGCGACCTAAATACCAGAACCGGACAAGAACCTGACACTCTCAGCCACAGGGGGACAAACACCTACCTGGAGGTGACAGCATTCCCTAAAATGAAGTGTCGTTTTGTTAGATAAAATCATTTTTCATATGCAAAAAATTCCATATAGCATGCATCAAAACAGGAACACTTGTATTTCCACTCGTTCAATTTGCAAAGAAAGGAATCTGTGAAAATCTCACCCTAAACGTTGTTTCAACGAGTCAAATCACTTTCGTATCTATTCCTCAGAGATCCTAGAAGATAACAAGACTTCACTATTTCATTAGGGTGTAGATTAACCTCTCTTGGGTAGGGGGCAGTATTTTCACGGCCGGATGAAAAGCGTTCCCAAAGTAAACTGCCTGTTACTCAGGCCCAGAAGCTAGAATATGCATATCATTTGTAGATCCGGATAGAAACCACTGTAAAGTTTCTAAAACTGTTAAAAATAATGTCTGTGAGTATAACAGAACTGATATGGCAGGCGGAACCCCGAGGACAAAACCATCCCCCTCAAACAAATCAGCCTACCACTATTTTCAATGCCTGTCACTTTTATTATAAGGCGAAGTCCTCCAAGATTGCAGTTCCTAGGGCTTCCACTAGATGTTAACAGTCTTTAGAAAGAGTTTCAGGCTGATTTTGGGAAAAATGAGCCAGAAATTGCAGTTTTTCTAGGTGGCTCCCATTTTGGCTGTAGTGTTTCCAAGCCCATGAATGAGAGCACGTTCTTTGGCATTTTTCTCCGGTAAAGACAATAACGATTCTCCGTCTTAAATTGTATTGTTTATTTATGTATTAGGGTTTGTATTAGGGTTTATTAAGGTTTGATTATAGACATTGTTTGACTTGTTTGGAAAAGTTTATTAGTAACGTTTGGGATTAATTTTGTATGCATTTTGATGTAGGGAAACTGGGTGGATTATTGACTGAAGCGCGCCAGCTAAACTGAGTTTTTATGGATATAAAGAAGGACATTATCTAACAAAAGGACCATTTCTGATGTAACTGGGACCTTTTGGAGTGCCAACAGAAGAAGATCATCAAAGTTAAGGCATTTATTATATAGCTATTTCTGACTTTCGTATAGCACCAATTCTAGTTGAAATATGTTTTTCATGGTTTTGTATGCAGTGAGCTGTCCTCAGATAATCGCCATAAAGCCTTTTTGAAATCTGACACAGCGGCTGGATTAACAAGAAGTTAAGCTTTATTTTGATGTACTACACTTGTGATTTTATGAAAGTTAAATATTTATAATTTTGTAGTTTGAATTTCGCGCTCTGCTTTTTCACCGTATGTTGGCCATGTGGGACTCTACCGTCCCACCTGCCCATAAGAAGATATCCTAAAGGACACCATATTTGGTCAGGGAGCGATGCCTTCATGGCACCACCGATGACCTGGCCGGCTATCACTTGAACGACTGTATCTTTGTCAAATAAATCTAGCTGGATAGCCAATGAGCTGGGCTTTAAGGGAGAATGCGGAAACCATGTATATGTCGTAAAATGTAGCTACTAACCTTGTACGACAGCATGCCTTTTCATTTTGGACAAAAATAATTCCGGTACATTATACTACATTTGACCAGGACTCTGTAGTACAGTAGATAGGGAATAGGGTGTCATTTTACCAGGACTCTGTAGTGTTCAGCTTCCTCTTTGTAGTGTTCAGCTTCCTCTCTGTAGTGTTCAGCTTCCTCTCTGTAGTGTTCAGCTTCCTCTACACTATAGTTCCTCTGTAGTGTTCAGCTTCCTCTCTGTAGTGTTCAGCTTCCTCTCTGTAGTGTTCAGCTTCCTCTCTGTAGTGTTCAGCTTCCTCTTTGTGGTGTTCAGCTTCCTCTCTGTAGTGTTCAGCTTCCTCTCTGTAGTGTTCAGCTTCCTCTCTGTAGTGTTCAGCTTCCTCTCTGTAGTGTTCAGCTCCTCTCTGTAGTGTTCAGCTTCCTCTACACTATAGTTCCTCTGTAGTGTTCAGCTTCCTCTCTGTAGTGTTCAGCTTCCTCTCTGTAGTGTTCAGCTTCCTCTACACTATAGTTCCTCTGTAGTGTTCAGCTTCCTCTCTGTAGTGTTCAGCTTCCTCTCTGTAGTGTTAAGCTTCCTCTCTGTAGTGTTCAGCTTCCTCTTTGTGGTGTTCAGCTTGCTCTCTGTAGTGTTCAGCTTCCTCTCTGTAGTGTTCAGCTTCCTCTCTGTAGTGTTCAGCTTCCTCTTTGTGGTGTTCAGCTTCCTCTTTGTAGTGTTCAACTTCCTCTCTGTAGTGTTCAGCTTCCTCTCTGTAGTGTTCAGCTTCCTCTCTGTAGTGTTCAGCTTCCTCTCTGTAGTGTTCAGCTTCCTCTTTGTAGTGTTCAGCTTCCTCTCTGTAGTGTTCAGCTTCCTCTCTGTAGTGTTCAGCTTCCTCTCTGTAGTGTTCAGCTTCCTCTCTGTAGTGTTCAGCTTCCTCTCTGTAGTGTTCAGCTTCCTCTACACTATAGTTCATCTGTAGTGTTCAGCTTCCTCTCTGTAGTGTTCAGCTTCCTCTCTGTAGTGTTCAGCTTCCTCTCTGTAGTGTTCAGCTTCCTCTTTGTGTTGTTCAGCTCCTCTCTGTAGTGTTCAGCTTTCTTCTACACAATAGTTCCTCTGTAGTGTTCAGCTTCCTCTCTGTAGTGTTCAGCTTCCTCTCTGTAGTGTTCAGCTTCCTCTCTGTAGTGTTCAGCTTCCTCTCTGTTAGTGTTCTGCTTCCTCTTTGTGGTGTCAGCTTCCTCTCTGTAGTGTTCAGCTTCCTCTCTTAGTGTTCAACTTCCTCTACACTCTAGGTTCCTCTGTAGTGTTTCAGCTTCCTCTCTGTAGTGTTCAGCTTCCTCTCTGTAGTGTTCAGCTTCTTCTCTGTAGTGTTCAGCTTCCTCTTTGTAGTGTTCAGCTTCCTCTACACTATAGTTCCTCTGTAGTGTGCAGCTTCCTCTCTGTAGTGTTCAGCTTCCTCTCTGTAGTGTTCAGCTTCCTCTCTGTAGTGTTCAGCTTCCTCTTTGTGGTGTTCAGCTTCCTCTCTGTAGTGTTCAGCTTCCTCTTTGTAGTGTTCAACTTCCTCTCTGTAGTGTTCAGCTTCCTCTCTGTAGTGTTCAGCTTCCTCTCTGTAGTGTTCAGCTTCCTCTTTGTGGTGTTCAGCTTCCTCTCTGTAGTGTTCAGCTTCCTCTTTGTAGTGTTCAAACTTCCTCTCTGTAGTGTTCAGCTTCTCTCTGTAGTGTTCAGCTTCCTCTCTGTAGTGTTCAGCTTCCTCTTTGTGGTGTTCAGCTTCTTCTCTGTAGTGTTCAGCTTCCTCAGTGACACTCACGATGAACTGCTCCCTGATTCGATGATCGGGATCCAGATCACAGTGATTGATTTGGTAGCGGTTTATAGATCAATATCACAGCATTACAGTCTGACGGAAACTATGCCTCAGAGTATTAGGAGTGTCTACCGGATTAGTCATTATAGACTAATCCACCGCGTCACAAAGTTAGACAACGGCCTGGATGGACTGGAGGAATTGGACGTTTGTGGATGTTTTTTGGTAAAGAAAAGTTGCTAGCTAATCCTCTTCCTCATCCTCCTCATTGTCTTCTTCATCATCACCACCATCATCAGTGTTATAAACCCCATAAAGATAGCTTTGCAACGTCTGTCTGAGGGACAAGACAGCTCTGTGAAGTCTGTCTGAGGGACAAAGACAGCTCTGTGAATTCTGTCTGAGAGACAAAGACAGCTCTGTGAAGTCTGGTCTGAGGGACAAAGACAGCTCTGTGAATTCTGTCTGAGAGACAAGACAGCTCTGTGAAGTCGGTCTGAGGGACAAAGACAGCTCTGGTGAAGTCGTCTGAGGGACAAAGACAGCTCTGTGAATTCTGTCTGAGAGACAAAGACAGCTCTGTGTAGTCTGTCTGAGGGACAAAGACAGCTCTGTTGAAGTCGGTCTGAGGGACAAAGACAGCTCTGTGAAGTCGGTCTGAGGGACAAAGACAGCTCTGTGAAGTCGGTCTGAGGGACAAAGACAGCTCTGTGAAGTCTGTCTGAGGGACAAAGACAGCTCTGTGAAGTCTGTCTGAGGGACAAAGACAGCTCTGTGTAGTCTGTCTGAGGGATAAATACAGTTCGTGTAGTCTGTCTGAAGGAACAAAGACAGTTCTGTGTAGTCTGTCTGAGGGACAAAGACAGCTCTGTGAATTCTGTCTGAGGGACAAAGACAGGTCTGTGAAGTCTGTCTGAGGGACAAAGACAGCTCTGTGTAGTCTGTCTGAGGACAAAAGACAGCTCTGTGAAGTCTGTCTGAGGGACAAAGACAGCTCTGTGTAGTCTGTCTGAGGGACAAAGACAGGTCTGTGTAGTCTGTCTGAGGGACAAAGACAGCTCTGTGTAGTCTGTCTGAGGGACAAAGACAGCTCTGTGGGCAGTCTGTCTGAGGGACCAAAGACAGCTCTGTGTAGTCTGTCTGGGGACAAAGACAGCTCTGTGTAGGTCTGTCATGAGGGACAAAGACAGCTTTGTGTAGTCTGTCTGAGGGACAAGACAGCTCTGTGCAGTCTGTCTGAGGGACAAAGACAGCTCTGTGGCAGTCTGTCTGAGGGACAAAGACAGTTCTGTGTAGTCTGTCTGAGGGACAAAGACAGCTCTGTGCAGTCTGTCTGAGGGACAAAGACAAGCTCTGTGAATTCTGTCTGAGAGGACAAGACAGCTCTGTGAAGTCGGTTCTGAGGGACAAAGACAGCTCTGTGGAAGTCGGTCTGAGGGACAAAGACGCTCTGTGAATTCTGTCTGAGAGACAAAGACAGCTCTGTGTAGTCTGGTCTGAGGGACAAAGACAGCTTGTGAAGTCGGTCTGAAGGGTACAAAGACAGCTCTGTGAAGTCGGTCTGAGGGACAAAGACAGCTCTGTGAAGTCGGTCTGAGGGACAAAGACAGCTCTGTGAAGTCTGTCTGAGGGACAAAGAAGCTCTGGGAAGTCTGTCTGAGGGACAAGACAGCTCTGTGTATCTGTCTGAGGGATAAATACAGTTCTGTGTAGTCTGTCGAGGGACAAAGACCGTTCTGTGTAGTCTGTCTGAGGGACAAGACAGCTCTGGAATTCTGTCTGAGGGACAAAGACAGGTCTGTGAAGTCTGTCTGAGGGACAAAGACAGCTCTGTGTAGTCTGTCTGAGGGACAAAGACAGCTCTGTGAAGTCTGTCTGAGGGACAAAGACAGCTCTGTGTAGTCTGTCTGAGGGACAAAGACAGGTCTTGTGTAGTCTGTCTGAGGGACAAAGACAGCTCTGTGTAGTCTGTCTGAGGGACAAAGACAGCTCTGTGCAGTCTGTCTGAGGGACAAAGACAGCTCTGTGTAGTCTGTCTGAGGGACAAAGACAGCTCTGTGTAGTCTGTCCTGAGGGACAAAGACAGCTTTGTGTAGTCTGTCTGAGGGACAAAGACAGCTCTGTGCAGTCTGTCTGAGGGACAAAGACAGCTCTGTGCAGTCTGTCTGAGGGACAAAGACAGTTCTGTGTAGTCTGTCTGAGGGACAAAGACAGCTCTGTGCAGTTCTGTCTGAGGGACAAAGACAGCTCTGTGTAGTCTGTCTGAGGGACAAAGACAGATACCAACACAATCTTAACCCAGAGTGGGAAAATACATTAATGCCTCCAGTGTGTGTGTGTGTGTGTGTGTGTGTGTGTGTGTGTGTGTGTGTGTGTGTGTGTGTGTGTGTGTGTGTGTGTGTGTTTAGAAGAAGTGCTGCTGTAAAGAGCCCATCTGGGATAGACCAGTCACTGACCCCTGTCTCTCCAACTGTGAGGAGAGGACTCTACAGTGTGGGAGAGAGACGAGCAGAACGCAGCACAGAAGACCTTGTACTAATGGCTTCTCTCTGAATCTAGAGCCTTACTACATCTCTCTGAATAGTCGTAGTTCTGGCGTATTCTCTTACGAGTTTCAAGTTGTTACTAGTCGTACGTCGTCCACCGAGCGCTTACTGCTGGTTAATTCTTAAACAATGCGGTAACACTAAGAAATACTCAAAGATAATCTAGCTCAGCCCTGGACGCTCTTAACACCGTTCGTTAAACGCTGTTGTCTTTTAGTATGTTACACAGAGACAGGTTGTAGGCTGATGGTATCGTTCGTAGTTCCAGATGGAGCTCAGTGTGGTAGAGCATGGTGTTTGCAATGCCAGGGGTGTGGGTTCGATTTCCCATGGGGTGGGGACCAGTATGGAGAATTTTTTTTTAATGACATGTATGCATTCACTACTGTAAGTCGCTCTGGATAAGAGCGTCTGCTAAAATGACTAAAAATGTCAAATGTAAATGATCACTACAACAACACAGGCTGCCAGTGGCTCATAGTACTGACTGGAATGGAATAAATGGTAGGAGAATCGACGCGTCAAACACCATGGTTTCTCAGTGGTTGATGCCGTTCCGTCCGATCCATTTTCAGACATTATTACGAGCCGTCCTACCCTCAACAGCCTCCTGTGCTACACAAACACGAGTGTTCTGGTTCGACTTACGAACGGAGTCTTTATTAAGAGCAATTGCAATTTACTAGTCAGCCGACTCACTGCTTCCACTGGTCTGTTTTTACCGGGTGATGTGAAGTGGAATAGAACGACAGAAGTCATCTGCCCGGTGGTTACAAAAGGCTAGGTACCTTCCTGGTCATTCATATTATCAACCAGGCTAGGTGTACCTTCCTGTGTCATTCATAATATCAACAAGCTAGATACCTTCCTGTGTCATTCATAATATCAAACAGGCTAGATACCTTCCTGTGTCATTCATAATATCAACCAGGCTAGATACCTTCCTGTGTCAATTCATATTATCAACCATGGCTAGGGTAACCTTCCTGTGTCATTCATAATATCAACCAGGCTAGATACCTTCCTGTGTCATTCATAACATCACACCAGGCTAGATACCTTCCTGTGTCATTCATAATATCAACCAGGCTAGATACCTTCCTGTTTCATTCATAATATCAACCAGGCTAGATACCTTCCTGTGTCATTCATAATATCAACAGGCTAGATACCTTCCTTGTCATTCTAATATCAACCAGGCTAGGTTACCTTCCAAGGGTCATTCATAATATCAACCAGGACTAGATACCTCTCCTGTGTCATTCATAATACAACCAGGCTAGATACCTTCCTGTGTCATTCATACATCAACCAGGCTAGATACCTTCCTGTTTCATTCATAATATCAACCAGGCTAGATACCTTCCTGTGCCATTCATAATATCAACCAGGCTAGATACCTTCCTGTTTCATGCATAATATCAACCAGGCTAGATACCTTCCTGTTTCATTTCATTAATATCAACCAGGCTAGGTACCTTCCTGTTTCATTCATAATATCAACCAGGCTAGGTACCTTCCAGGTCATCATATTATCAGCCTGACTTATTTGCTGTATGAGATTTCTGTTTCCTGAAATACATGAATAATTTTTCTTTAAAAATAGTTTGGAAGAATTCAACACTTAAGAATTAGAAACAGAAAGGTTTCGTTTTTGGGATTGTTATTTTAGTGGGTTCTATGCAGTACAATTGCAGTTTTTGAATTCTGTTTTCATTATAATGTTTTTTTAAGGGTTAATTTTTATAGCTACTTAATACATTTTATAGATGGAACGCAAATGAGATCTTATTTTGCTGTTCCTAATTGTATTACCAGATGTTAAGAATATGAATGCCAAACAACTAGACAAGCTATACTATTTCCACAGTATTTGTTATTTTTTTTGTAACACACATGTTTTAAATGTTTAAGTCACCCAAACATCCCATATTATATAGAATATAATTAGAATTAAAAACAACCAGTTATTAAATGCGGCCGACTATGGTATTATTCCTTTTCAATACTATTACATTTTATTATCATATAAAATCTAGCTATTTAGATTAAAAACGTTCCAAATCGACCATCTTAAAAACAAATGGTTTTCTATTTTATGAGAAAACCCCCCAAAAAATTGTAAACAAAAAAAAAGACTTCCGTTTTAATACTTCAGCGTGCTAAAACAAAACAGTTTGAAATCAATGAGGAATAATACAACATGAACACATGAATGCCTAGAACAGCGTATTGTTCAGCATGTGACTAGAGGAGTATCACAACATTAGCAGCATGTTATGATTGTGACTGAAACACGAGGAAACACAGAGGATCTTTGAGCAGAAACGCTTCTGTAATAAGAGGAATACATTGATTTGATACAAATGTTTAATGATAAAAAAAAATAAAAAAATTTACAAAATAATGTTTACGATATGTTTTATTTTACATAAAGCATTACATGTAGCAAATATATATAATCTGTAAAAAAAAAAACATATTGCTTTGCTAATGAAATTATTACCCATAATGTTTTAGCCTTTACCATTTACTCTGTACCCTTTACCATTTACTCTGTAGTTGTCTATAGTCATATGAGCGCCATTGTGAAGCCTCATATTTTCTCTCTTTTTGTCTTTTATTTCATCATTCTCAGCATGACAGTGTTTTCAACAATCAAGTTTTACTGAGTGTCGGCGGGATGCCGCATCCAAAGGGACGTCTGGAGAGAGAGAGAAGAAGAGAGGGGAGAGGAGAGGGGAGAGAGGGGAGAGAGGAGAGGGGAGAGGGGAGAGGAGGAGAGGAGAGAGGGGAGAGGAGGAGAGGAGAAGAGGGGAGAGGAGGAGAGGAGAGGGGAGAGGAGGAGAGGAGAGGAGAGAGGAGAGGGGAGAGGAGGAGAGGGGAGAGGGAGAGGAGGAGAGGGGAGAGAGGAGAGGAGAGAGGGAGAGAGGAGGAGAGGAGAGAGGGGAGAGGAGAGAGGGGAGAGAGGAGAGGAGAGGGGAGAGAGGAGGAGAGGAGAAGAGGGGAGAGAGAGGAGAGGAGGGGAGAGAGGAGGAGAGGAGAAGAGGAGAGAGGGGAGGGGAGAGAGGAGAAGAGAGGAGAGGGGAGAGAGGAGGAGAGGAGAAGAGAGGAGAGGGGAGAGAGGAGGAGAGGAGACAGAGAGAGGGAGAGGAGAGGGGAGAGAGGACGAGAAGAGAAGACAGGAGAGGAGAGGGGAGAGGAGAGGGGAGGAGAAGGATGAGAAGAAGAGAGGAGAGAGGTGAGGCCCAGGCGCTGATGTATGTTCATGCTGTTAGTTACCACCGCCACCCCGTCATAGCATTAACGTTACTGTACCATTCTACCCACATCGTACACACTCCAACCAGCCATAACCCCTACTACAATTGCAGATGGACAGTGGACAACAACAGTAACAGCTGCATGTTACAGTATGTATATGTAGTATTGTAACACGCTCTAATGTGTTTCAGGAGGCTCATCTCTGAAATGGCAACTACGTAGCGTAGCCTAACGTAGCATAGAATAGCATAGGCATAGGCAGAAGACATGGGACTCATTTTGTGTTGCGGCAGCTAAAGCCCTCTCCGTATTGTAGAGGCCCCAAACTAAAAATGGAGAAGAGATTTCATTTTTGGACAGTGGAGGGAGGAGGGAGGGTTGGGATGAAAGCTGGGATGTACATACATGCTGCTGTTCATCTCTTAAACATGGGCTCATAGCGCCCTCTAGTCTCTGCTCTCTGAACTACACCGTGGCTGGTCTCTCCCTCATCCTGGGCTCAGAGCGCCCTCTAGTCTCTGCTCTCTGAACTACACCGTGGCTGGTCTCTCCCTCATCCTGGGCTCATAGCGCCCTCTAGTCTTTGCTCTCTGAACTACACCGTGGCTGGTCTCTCCCTGTCCTGGGCTCATATCGCCCTCTAGTCTCTGCTCTCTGAACTACACCGTGGCTGATCTCTCCCTGTCCTGGGCTCATTTCGCCCTCTAGTCTCCTCCTCTCTGAACTACACCGTGGCTGATCTCTCCCTGTCCTGGGCTCATAGCGCCCTCTAACGTCTGCTCTCTGAACTACACCGTGACTGATCTCTCCCTCATCCTCCCAGCCACCCCTCCTATCTCAGTTGTAGGTCTGGGAGCCAGGCTTTCCCCCACAGCTCCAGTTCAGCCCATCAGCCCCAGGTCGCCAGAATTTTAACAGAAGCCATGAAAAGGGAGGCTTCTTTAAAGGCTTCATCAACTGTGACCAAGCCCCCGTCAGCAGTAACCCATGTTATACAGGCTGCAGTTACGACCCCCCTCAAAGACTACCCAGAGGAAAAATGGAGGGAGGTGACAGGGAGGAAGGAGGTGGAAGAGGGGTAAGAGGGTGGGCACATGGCCTCAGAAGTTTCCCACCTTCCCTTGAACTGCAGCATACCCTCAGCAGGAGGTGGACAGGGCCAGCTTTTAAAAAACAACACATTTGTGATTCCCAGTGTCTGGGGATGGAGCGTGGTCTACAGATGGCTATGAACGAAGCTGCTCGCTCTCTCTCTCTAGCTCTCTCTCTCTCTAGCTCTCTCTCTCTCTCTCCAATTCAATTCATTTCAAAAGGCTTTATTGGCATGGGGAACATATGTTTACATTGTCAAAGCAAGTGAAATAGATCATGAACAAAAGTGAGGTAAACAATAAAAATGAACAGTAAACATTACACTCATAGAAGTTCCAAAGGAATAAAGCCATTACAAATGTCATATTATGTCTATATACAGTGTTGTAACGATGTGAAAATAGTTAAAGTACAAAAGGGAAAATAAATAAACATAAATATGGGTTGTATTTACAATGGTGTTTGTTCTTCACTGGTTGCCCTTTTCTTGTGGCAACAGGTCACACATCTTGCTGCTGTGATGACACACTGTGGTATTTCACCCAGTAGATATGAGAGTTTATCAAAATAGGATTTGTTTTAGAATTTTTTGAGATCTGTGTAATCTGAGGGAAATATGTGTCTCTGATATGGTCATACATTTGGCAGGAGGTTAGGAAGTGCAGCTCAGTTTCCACCTCATGTTGTGGGCAGTGTTGCACATAGCCTGTCTTCTCTTGAGAGCCAGGTCTGCCTACGGCGGCCTTTCTCAATAGCAAGGCTATGCTCACTGAGTCTGTACATAGTCAAAGCTTTCCTTAAGTTTGGGTCAGTCACAGTGGTCAGGTATTCTCTGTTTAGGGCCAAACAGCATTCTAGTTTGCTAATTAAAAAAATATATTCTATCCAATGTGTCAAGTAATTATAATTTTGTTTTCTTATGATTTGATTGGGTCTAATTGTGTTGCTGACCTGGGGCTCTGTGGGGTCTGTTTGTGTTTTTCAACAGAGCCCCAGGACCAGCTTGCTTAGGGGACTCTTCTCCAGGTTCCTCTCTCTGTAGGTGATAGCTTTGTTATGGAAAGTTATAAGGGTATCAGCTTATTTTCTTATTTGGTGTTCTACATTGTACACAGAGGATATTTTTGCAGAATTCTGCATGCACAGTCTCAATTTGGTGTTTGTCCCATTTTGTGAATTGTTGGTTGGTGAGCGGACACCATACATCACAACCAAAAAAAGGTTTCAAGTATTTTTAGCCTGATTCTAATTGGTATGTCAAATTTGATGTTGCTTTTAAAAGCATAGAATGCCTTTCTTGCCTTGTCTCTCAGATCGTTCACAGCTTTGTGGAAGTTACCTGTGACGCTTAGTCCGAGGTATGTATAGTTTTTTGTCTGCTCGAGGGCAACAGTGTCTAGATGGAATTTGTACTTGTGGTTCTGGCAACTGAACTTTCAAAGTCAATACTTTGTAAGAGACACCCTTTACAGCTGCAAGTCTCGGGGTATGTCTCCATAAGCTTGGCAAATCTAGCTACTGGGATTGTTGCCCATTTTTCAAGGCACAAAACTGCTCCAGCTCCTTCGAGTTGAATGGTTTCTCCGCGGGTGTACAGCAATTTAAATCATACTACAGATTCTCAATTGCATTGAGGTCTGGGCTTTGACTAGGCCATTCCAAGACATTTAAATATTTCCCCTTAAACCACTCGGAGTGTTGCTTTAGCAGTATGCTTAGGGTCATTCTCCTGCTGGAAGGTGAACCTCTGTCCCGTCTCAAATCTCTGGAAGACTGAAACACATTTCCCTCAAGAATTTCCTGTTTTTAGCACCATCATCATTCCTTCAATTCTGACCAGTTTTCCAGTCACTGCTGATGAAAAACATCCCCACAGCATGATGCTGCCACCACCATGCTTCACTGTGGGGATGGTGTTCTCGGGGGGGTGTGAGGTGTTGGGTTTTGCACCAGACATAGCGTTTTCCTTGATGGCAAAAAAGCTCAATTTTAGTCTCATCTGACCAGAGTACCTTCTTCCATATGTTTGGGGAGTCTCCCACATGTCTTTATTGGAGAACACCAAACATGTTTGCTTATTTTTTTCTTTAAGCAATTGCTTTTATCTGGCCCACTCTTCCATAAAGCCCAGCTCTGTGGAGTGTATGGCTTAAAGTGGTCCTAGGGACAAGATATACAATCTCGCTGTGGAGCTTTGCAGTTCCTTCAGAGTTATCTTTGGTCCTCTTTGTTGCCTCTCTGATTATGCACTCCTTGCCTGGTCTGTGATTTTGGTGGGTGGCCCTCTCTGGGCAGGTTTGTTGTGGTGCCATATTCTTCCATTTTTTAATAATGGATTTAATACGGTGCTCTGTGGGATGTTTAAAGTTTCAGATATTTGTTTGTAACCCAAACCCTGATCTTTACTTCTCCACAACTTTGTCCCTGACCTGTTTGGAGAGCTCTTGGTCTTCATGGTGCCGCTTGATTGGTGGTGCCCCTTGCTTAGACTCTGGGGCCTTTCAGAACAGGTGTATGTATATATATATATATATATATATTGAGGTATGTGGACAGATCATGTGACCACATAGATTGCCTACAGGTGGACTTATTTAACTAATTATGTGACTTCTGAAGGTAATGGGTTGCACCAGATCTTATTAGGGCCTTCATAGCAAAGCGGCTGAATACATAAGCACGCACCACTTTCAGTTTTTTTATATTTTGGGGATTTTTTTTTTTAACAAGTAATTTTTTCATTTCACTTCACCAATTTGGACTATTTTGTGTATGTCTACTATACATGAAATCCAAATAAAAATCCATTTAAATTACAGGTTGTAATAAAACAAAAGAGGAAAATTCCAAGGGTGTATCGGGGTGGCGTAATGGGCGGCAGAGAAGTCAGGCGCAGGAGAGCAGAACTGGGTAATAACCGGAGATGTATTAAGCAAAATCAACGGCATCCAGAACAACAAGATAAATGGGCACAAAAATAACCTGTCGTGTGCTCACGGTGGAACGTGTTACAAGCTACACAATTAACAATCCCACACAAAGACCATGGGGGGGAACAGAGGGTTAAATACACAATAAGTAATTGAAGGAATTGAAACCAGGTGTGAGGAAAAACAAGACAAAACAAATGGAAAATGAAAAATAGATCGATGATGGCTGGAAGACCGGCCACGCCGACCGCGAGCGCCGCCCGAACAAGGAGAGGACCCGGACTTCGGCGGAAGTCGTGACAAAGGGTATGAATACTTTTGCAAGGCACTGTATAATAATTTTAGCAAAATATGTATCTTTATTTGACAATCTGTAGAAAATATGAGAATAGAAATGTTCAGACCTTTTGTTAAATATCACAGCACAGTTGAAAAATGTACGGCAAATAGAAATCCAATATGGATGGTGTTTAAGAGATAGATGGGAGGGGTTGACTGAAGCTGAAGGGTGGGACTAATAACAACAAGATAACAAATGTAAAATATACGGGGGTCTGTAAAATTTTAGGTTCAGAACATTTGTGATAAGCACAGTTACAAATATATGGCAAATAGAATTCAAAACTGGATGGACATCAGAATAGAGGAAGGACTAAAACAAACAAAATATAACTATTGTAAAATAGATGTCCGTAAAATGAATATATAAGCTGGAAGTAGAAGCCTAAGTGTTATTGTTCATTAGTTTTACTCCAATTAGGTCAGGGGTTAGGGGAAATAATAAAGGAAAAAATATTTTTTAAAGATATGAATGTATATAGGGGTGTATTTGTATATATATATATGTGGGTATATATCTGGGTATGTGTATGTATGTATGTATGTATGTATGTATGTATGTATGTATGTATGTATGTATGTATATATATAAATATATAGGGGAAAGGGGAAATAATAAAGGAAAAAATATTTTTTAAAGATTTGAATGTATATATGTGTGTGTATTGGTATATATATATATATATATTATATATATATATATATATATATATAATATATATATATATGTGGGTATATATGTGGCTATGTGTATGTAGATGTATGTATGTATGTATGTATGTATGTATGTATGTATGTATGTATGTATGTATGTGTATGTATGTGTACTATATATAATATATATATTATTACCCCAAAAATATGTATGGGGGATTGGAAATGATGCAGACAATTACGTTGATAGAAGCTACAATCTATCTGCAGTATTAAAGCTGATCTACCTCCTTCAAAATGTATTAAAGTAAATAAATAGCCTTTTTACTCGGACTGTCCACTCTCATCAGTCACAGCCAGGCTATAAAAAGCACCTAGACATTATTTCACATGCCTTTTAGACCAAGATTTCGTTTTCAAAACAGAGTAGATGTATATAATTCTTGCTGTCTGTCTCTCTGACATTGGGAATATTGTTTTAAATTTTCAAATTCAATCTCCGGCTGTCCCGTAGTAATGTCGGGACGAGACAGGACAGACAGAGTTCTCAGCCAGTCGAATCATGAATCATTTGGCATCAATTTTATATGATATATATATTACAAAGAAATGTCAAGTAGTAAACAAAAGTGCAGCTAGTTTTCAGTCTTTCCAGCTTCAGTTTGAAGTGTTGTGTTACTGTAGCTGTGTTGTGTTACCGTAGCTGGTTGTGTTACCGTAGCTGTGTTGTGTTACCGTAGCTGTGTTGTGTTACTGTAGCTGTGTTGTGTTACTGTAGCTGTGTTGTGTTACCGTAGCTGTGTTGTGTTACTGTAGCTGTGTTGTGTTACCGTAGCTGTGTTGTGTTACCGTAGCTGTGTTGTGTTACCGTAGCTGTGTTGTGTTACTGTAGCTGTGTTGTATTACTGTAGCTGTGTTACCGTAGCTGTGTTGTGTTACTGTAGCTGTGTTGTGTTACTGTAGCTGTGTTACCGTAGCTGTGTTGTGTTACTGTAGCTGTGTTGTGTTACTGTAGCTGTGTTGTGTTACTGTAGCTGTGTTGTGTTACTGTAGCTGTGTTACTGTAGCTGTGTTGTGTTACCGTAGCTGTGTTGTGTTACTGTAGCTGTGTTGTGTTACTGTAGCTGTGTTGTGTTACTGTAGCTGTGTTACCGTAGCTGTGTTGTGTTACCGTAGCTGTGTTGTGTTACTGTAGCTGTGTTGTGTTACTGTAGCTGTTGTGTTACTGTAGCTGTGTTACCGTAGCTGTGTTGTGTTACCGTAGCTGTGTTTTGTTACTGTAGCTGTGTTGTGTTACTGTAGCAGTCTGGGCTGGGCCGGGCTCTCTGACAGTGAGCTACTGATGTCTGGTGACACCTTCATGTGGCCAAGCATGCCTCCTCTACTCCAATGATCCACAAAGTCAGTGTCACACTCCAACACTCAGACATAACTTACGAAGCCTTTGTGTTTAGTGAGTCCGACAGAACAGAGGCAGTAGAAATGACCAGGGATGTTCTCTGTTTAGTGAGTCCTCCAGATCAGAGGCTAGTAGGGAGGACCAGGGATGTTCTCTGTTTAGTGAGTCCTCCAGATCAGAGGCAGTAGGGATGACCACGGATGTTCTCTGTTTAGTGAGTCCCCCAGATCAGAGGCAATAGGGATGACCAGGGAAGTTCTCTGTTTAGTGAGTCCTCCAGATCAGAGGCAGTAGGGATGACCAGGGATGTTCTCTGTTTAGTGAGTCCTCCAGATCAGAGGCAGTAGAAATGACCAGGGATGTTCTCTGTTTAGTGAGTCCTCCAGATCAGAGGCAGTAGAGATGACCAGGGATGTTCTCTGTTTAGTGAGTCTTCCAGATCAGAGGCAGTAGGGATGACCAGGGATGTTCTCTGTTTAGTGAGTCCTCCAGATCAGAGGCAGTAGGGATGACCAGGGATGTTCTCTGTTTAGTGAGTCCTCCAGATCAGAGGCAGTAGGGATGACCAGGGATGTTCTCTGTTTAGTGAGTCCGCCAGATCAGAGGCAGTAGAGAGATGACCAGGGATGTTCTCTGTTTAGTGAGTCTTCCAGATCAGAGGCAGTAGGGATGACCAGGGATGTTGTCTTGGGCATGATGGCGCCGACAGACATGGAAGCTCTGCTTCTAGCTCCTAAGACACGCGCAGACAGGAATAAAGAACTCTCCAGGACGAAGAAAGGCGGGGGTTGTATGCTTGGTGATTGACTACTCATGGTGTGATTGTGATAACATACTGAAACTCAAGTCCTTTTGTTCACCCGTCCTAGAATACCTCACAATCAAATGCAGACTGTATTACCTCCCAAGAGAATTCTCTTCGGTTATAGTCACAGCCGTTTATATTCCCACTCAAGCAGATACCACGACAACAAAAAACTACTGAAGTGGTATTTTAAAGTCTATGACCATGTTCCTTTATGACCATGTTCCTATATGACCATGTTCCTATATGACCATGTTCCTATAGACCATGTTCCTTTATGACCATGTTCCTATATGACCATGTTCCTTTATGACCATGTTCCTATATGACCATGTTCCTATATGACCATGTTCCTATATGACCATGTTCCTATATGACCATGTTCCTTTATGACCATGTTCCTATATGACCATGTTCCTTTATGACCATGTTCCTATATGACCATGTTCCTATATGACCATGTTCCTTTATGACCATGTTCCTATATGACCATGTTCCTTTATGACCATGTTCCTTTATGACCATGTTCCTTTATGACCATGTTCCTATATGACCATGTTCCTTTATGACCATGTTCCTTTATGACCATGTTCCTTTATGACCATGTTCCTATATGACCATGTTCCTTTATGACCATGTTCCTTTATGACCATGTTCCTTTATGACCATGTTCCTTTATGACCATGTTCCTTTATGACCATGTTCCTTTATGACCATGTTCCTTTAAGACCATGTTCCTTTATGACCATGTTCCTATATGACCATGTTCCTATATGACCATGTTCCTATATGACCATGTTCCTTTATGACCATGTTCCTTTATGACCATGTTCCTTTATGACCATGTTCCTTTATGACCATGTTCCTATATGACCATGTTCCTATATGACCATGTTCCTATATGACCATGTTCCTATATGACCATGTTCCTTTATGACCATGTTCCTATATGACCATGTTCCTTTATGACCATGTTCCTATATGACCATGTTCCTTTATGACCATGTTCCTTTATGACCATGTTCCTTCAACTTGGTTCCTGGTTCCTTGGTCCAACAATGTTGTCGTTTATATAACGTCAGAAGTCCACACTCAGATCAAAACTATTATTAAGCTCATATTTACATATCGATTTCAAATGAATATTAATTGAGAGAAAAATCTATACTGACCCCCCCCAAAAAAAATAAACTCAACATGTAGCAATTTTAAAGATGTACAGTTCATATAAGAAAATCAGTCAATTTAAATACATTTTCAAGGCTCTAATCTATGAATTTCACATGACTGGACAAGGGTGCAACCATGGGTGGGCCTGTGCGTATGGAAAATGTCTGGGATCTTTTTATTTCAGCTCATGGAAAAAATGAGACCAACACTTTACATGCTGCTGTCACGTCCTGACCAGTATAAGGTGTTATTTGTTATTATAGTTTGGTCAGGACGTGGCAGGGGGGTATTTGTTTATATGGTTATGAGTGTGTGTTTATGTAGAGGGGTGTTTATTTATGTTTCCGGGGTTTTTGGTTTAGTTCTATGTTGTATAGTTCTATGTCTGTTTCTAGGGTGTTTATTTCTATGTTTAGTATTTGGGATTGCCTCTTTCAATTGGAGGTAGCTGGTTATCGTTGCCTCTGATTGAAGGTCCTATAATTAGGAGTTTGTTTGTTTTGGGGATTGTGGGAGATTGTTCTTTGTACTGCTGTGTGAGCCTACAAGGCTGTTTGTCGTCCGTTCATCGTTTTCTTGTTTTGTTTCGTGTTAAATAAAATGAGCATTCACATACCCGCTGCGCCTTGGTCCATCCATTACGACGATCGTGACAGCTGCGTTCATATTTTTGTTCAGAGTACAATTAAATAGACTGAAATCCAGAACGTGTTGTGCTAAAAGTCCCACTCATTGTATTCTGTCACAGGATGACAGCACAGCAGACTGGTACTCAGGCTGTTATCTCATTATCTTATTATCAGGCTGTTATCTCATTATCTTATTATCAGGCTGTTCTCATTATCTTATTATCAGGCTGTTATCTCATTATCTCATTATCAGGCTTCTCTCATTATCTTATTATCAGGCTGTTATCTCATTATCTTATTATCAGGCTGTTATCTCATTATCTTATTACCAGGCTGTTATCTCATTATCTTATTATCAAGATGTTATCTCATTATCTTATTATCATTATCTTATTATCAGGCTGTTCTCTCATTATCTTATTATCATTATCTTATTATCAGGCTGTTCTCTCATTATCTTTTATCAGGCTGTTATCTCATTATCTTATTATCAGGCTGTTCTCTCATTATCTTATTATCAGGCTGTTATCTCATTATCTCATTATCAGGCTGTTCTCTCATTATCTTATTATCAGGCTGTTATCTCATTATCTTATTATCAGGCTGTTATCTCATTATCTTATTATCATTATCTTATTATCAGGCTGTTCTCTCATTATCTTATTATCAGGCTGTTCTCTCATTATCTTATTATCAGGCTGTTATCTCATTATCTTATTATCATTATCTTATTATCAGGCTGTTCTCTCATTATCTTATTATCAGGCTGTTATCTCATTATCTTATTATCATTATCTTATTATCAGGCTGTTCTCTCATTATCTTATTATCAGGCTGTTCTCTCATTATCTTATTATCAGGCTGTTCTCTCATTATCTTATTATCAGGCTGTTCTCTCATTATCTTATTATCAGCTGTTCTCTCATTATCTTATTATCAGGCTGTTCTCTCATTATCTTATTATCAGGCTGTTCTCTCATTATCTTATTATCAGGCTGTTATCTCATTATCTTACTATCAGGCTGTTATCTCATTATCTTACTATCAGGCTGTTCTTCATTATCTTACTATCAGGCTGTTATCTCATTATCTTATTATCAGGCTGTTATCTCATTATCTTATTATCAGGCTGTTATCTCATTATCAGGCTGTTCTCTCATTATCTCATTATCAGGCTGTTATCTCATTATCTTATTATCAGGCTGTTGCTCATTATCTCATTACCAGGCTGTTATCTCTTTATCTTACTATCAGGCTGTTGTTCTCTCATTATCTTATTATCAGGCTGTTATCTCATTATCTTATATCAGGCTGTTATCTCATTATCTTATTATCAGGCTGTCTCATTATCTTATTATCAGGCTGTTATCTCATTATCTTATTATCAGGCTGTTATCTCATTATCTTATTATTAGGCTGTTATCTCATTATCTCATTATCAGGCTGTTCTCATTATCTTATTATCAGGCCGTTATCTCATTATATTATTATCAGGCTGAACTCATTATCTTATTATCAGGCTGTTATCTTTTCAGAGTGTTCTATCCATTCTAAAGCACCTGATTCCATAAGACAGCAGCAATGTCAGGATGACCATGCACATTACACCTGTAAGACCTACACAACGCCAGTCTGTCTCTGCTCTCAGCATGTAAATAGACGGTGACTTGTTGAAGCTAGTCACAGACACACACACAGTGAAGAAGTGAAGAGCATGTTGCCCTCCACACCAGTTTCACTCATTTCTCACTCAGAGGATTCCTTCTCACAGCCCAAATATTAGCGAAACACACTATTTATCAACATTCAGAAAAGAGCTGTTAAATTCTACAACCACCTAAAAGGAAGGGATTCCCAAACCTTCCAAAACAAAGCCATCACCTACAGAGAGATGAACCTGGAGAAGAGTCCCCAAAGCACACTGGTCCTGGAGCTCCGTTCACAAACACAAACAGACTGCACAGAGCCCCAGGACAGAAACACAATTAGACCCAACCAAATCATAAGAAAACAAAAGATAATTACTTGGCACATTGGAAAAAATTTACAAAAAAAACTGTGCAAACTAGAACGCTATTTGGCCCTAAACAGAGAGTACACCGTGGCAGAATACCTGACCACTGTGACTGACCCAAACTTCAGGAAATCTTTGACTATGTACAG
>NW_021822264.1:0-22500 GCF_901001165.1 Salmo trutta
CTGTCGCTCTCTCTATCTCTGTCTCTCTCTCTCACTGCCTCATCGCTCTCTCTGTCTGTCTCGACTCTCTCTCCCTCTCTCTCTACTCCTCTCTCCTGTCGCTCAGTCTCTTTCGCTTCTCTCGTCTTCTGCGCTTCTCTGTGTCTCTCGCTTCTCTCTGGTCTCTCGCTCTCTCTCTGCATCTCCGCTCTTCGCCTACTGTCTCTCGCTCTCTCTGTCTCTGTCTCTCGCTCTCTCTCTCTCTCGCTCTCTCTGTCTCTCGGTCTCTCTCTTTCGCTCTCTCTCGCTCTCTCTGTCTCTCGTTCTTCTCTGGTCTTCTCGCTCTCTCATGTTCCGTTCTTCGCTCTCTCTGTCTTTCTCTCTTCTCTCCTCCTGTCTTCCTCTCTGCTCTCTTCTCTCTCTCTCTCTCTCCTCTCTCTCTCTCTCTCCTGTCCTCTCTCGCTCTCTCTCTCTCTCTCTCTCTCTCCTCTCTCTCTCTCTCTCTCTCTCTCTCTCTCTCTCTCTCTCTCTCTCTCCTTCTCTCTCTCTCTGTCTCATCTCTCGCCTTTTCTCTCTCTCGCCTTTTCTCTGAATCTCTAACTCAGCAAACAGTTATGAAGAAATATGTTTTCTTTTATTTATCTGGACTTAACCATAACCTCATTCGCCGATAAGAGACATTTCAGAGCTAACGTGTGATTTGAAGTTAATTTGAATGTAATGTAAAGTGTGTGAGTGCCATTGAAATGTGTTAACCTCTCTGGGCTAGGTGGGATGTGACCGTCCCACCTGCGGGACACACTATTCAACAGCCAGTGAAATAGCAGGGCGCCAAATTCAAAACAACCAAAATCTCAGAATTCAAATTTCTCACACAAACAAGTATTATACACCATTTTATAGATAAGACTCTCGTTAATCCAACCACATTGTCCGATTTCAAAAAGGCTTTACAGCGAAAGCAAAACATTCGATTATGTTAGGACACCACCTAATCAAGAAAAGCCACACAGCCATTTTCCAAGCAAGAAGAGGCGTCACAAAAACCAGAAATACAGCTAAAATTAAGCACCAACCTTTGATCTTCATCAGATGGCACTCATAGGACTTCATGTTACACAATACATGTATGTTTTGCTCGATAAAGTTCATATTTATATAAAAAAAAAACATTTTACATTGGCCCGTAATATTCAGAAATGTTTTTCCTTCAAAAACGTCCGGTGAATGAGCACATCAATTTATTGAAATACTCGTCATAAACATTGATAAAATATTAAACTGTTATTCAAAGAATTATAGATTAACATCTCCTTAATGCAACCGCTGTGACAGATTTTAAAAAAGCTTCACGGGGAAAGCACTCTTTGCAATAATCTGAGTACGGCGCTCAGAAAACAACAGCAGGCAATACAGATACCCGCCATTTTGGAGTCATCTAAAATCATAAATAGCATTATAAATATTCACTTACCTTTGATGATCTTCATCAGAATGCACTCCTAGGAATCCCAGGTCCACAATAAATGTTGTTTTGTTTGATAAAGTCCATAATTTATGTCCAAATACCTCCTTGTTGTTTGCACGTTCAGTAAGCTACTCCAAATGTAGGAAGCGCGCTGAAAATTTCACGACGAAAAGTCAAAAAAAGTTCTATTTATGTTCGTAGAAACATGTCAAACGATGTATAGAATCAATCTTTAGGGCCTTTTTAACATAACTTCAATAATATTCCAACCGCATGATTCCAATGTCTTGAAAAATGTAATGGAACATAGCTACCTCTCACGTGAACGCCCGCCAATGAACTGATGTCCTTCCCTGGGTCAACAACTTCCAACTTCCTTTGTTCGCTCTCTGTTCACCATAGACGCCTCAAACAACTTTCTAAAGACTGTTGACATCTAGTGGACGCCTTAGGAAGTGCAAAATGAACCCTACGTCACTGTGTGTTAGATAGGCAATCACTTGAAAAAACTACAAGCCTCAGATTTCCCACTTCCTGGTTGGATTTTTCTCAGGGTTTTGCCTGCCATATGAGTTCTGTTATGCTCACAGACATCATACAAACAGTTTTAGAAACTGCATATCCTACCTTCTGAGTCTGAGTAGCAGGCAGTTTAATTTGGGCACGCCTTTCATCCGGACGTCAAAATACTGCCCCCTACCCTAGAGAAGTTAAATAGGCTCTGACTTGGGAAATATACAGGTACAGGTGTTGTCCCAGGAAGTTTTCACCTGCTAACATATCTTCTGATCATCAGATCCAAAATGGCCTCTCTGTCTCTGTTTTCACATGCTAACATATCTTCTGATCATCAGATCCAAAATGGCCTCTCTGTCTCTGTTTTCACATGCTAACATATCTTCTGATCCTCAGATCCAAAATGGCCTCTCTGTCTCTGTTTTCACATGCTAACATATCTTCTGATCCTCAGATCCAAAATGGCCTCTCTGTCTCTGTTTTCACATGCTAACATATCTTCTGATCATCAGATCCAAAATGGCCTCTCTGTCTCTGTTTTCACATGCTAACATATCTTCTGATCATCAGATCTAAAATGGCCTCTCTGTCTCTGTTTTCACATGCTAACATATCTTCTGATCATCAGATCCAAAATGGCCTCTCTGTCTCTGTTTTCACATGCTAACATATCTTCTGATCATCAGATCTAAAATGGCCTCTCTGTCTCTGTTTTCACATGCTAACATATCTTCTGATCATCAGATCCAAAATGGCCTCTCTGTCTCTGTTTTCACATGCTAACATATCTTCTGATCATCAGATCCAAAATGGCCTCTCTGTCTCTGTTTTCACATGCTAACATATCTTCTGATCATCAGATCTAAAATGGCCTCTCTGTCTCTGTTTTCACATGCTAACATATCTTCTGATCATCAGATCTAAAATGGCCTCTGACACTTACCTGTTTCCCTGTCCCACAGCTCCAGGAGACAGTGAAGAGGAAACTGGACAGCGCACGCTCGCCCCTCAATGGTGACCAGAACGGGATCTGCGACGGGAGCTATTCCCCGACCACCAAGAGGTTACGAAAAGACGGATCAGGATTGGGCGGACTGGACTCTCTCACGGGCCTCCCCAACAACGTCCCCCCCATTTCCCCGCTCCACCAGATGGACATCAAACCTTTACTAGGAGTCGCTGGGAACGCCAACAACCCTAGCGTAAACAACAACAACGTCAATGTCAACAACTGTAACTCCGGTCCCGGCAGCAATGGTAGCCATGGCAACCACGCTGGCAGCGGCTTGGGCTCAGGTCGCCCGGGCGATGTCAAGCTCAACGGCGATCTCCCCAACATCAAGCTCAACGGTTCCTTAGACCTCGAGGACGGCTTCGGACTCCTCAAAGACCTCAAACAGGAGCCGCTCGACGACGGGGGAGGGATTGAGTCGTCGGATACGTCCTTGTCCAATCAGAACAAGCTGTTTTCGGACATCAACCTGAATGACCAGGAGTGGCAGGAGCTGATTGATGAGCTGGCCAATACGGTTCCGGAAGACGACATGCAGGACCTCTTCAATGAAGACTTTGAGGAGAAGAAGGAGGCAGAGTTTACCAGGCCGGCCAATCAGACACCGGTACCGCAGGACCCGCCTCCTATGGGCACAGTGGCTCATCAACCGACGAACCAAGCGCAGGGGGCGTCACAAGTCCCCATGGGTTCCCCACAGGTACCTTTTGATTTGGTTTATTAGGGTTAATATCAAACCTATTGTTTTATAGTGTTTCTCGCTCTCTCGCTCTCGCTCTCGCTCTCGCTCTCGCTCTCTCTCTGTGGCAGCTTAATTAAGCAGTACCCGCAAAGCACCAGTCTAACGGTCAACAGTGAAGCGGTGACTCCGGGATACTGGCATTCTAGGCAGAGTTTCAAAGAAAAAGCCATATCTCAGACTGGCCAGTAAAAAATAAAATATTAACATGGGCAAAATAACACTGGAACTCTGCCTAGAAGGCAGCATCCCTGAGTCGCCTCTTCACTGTTGACCGTTAGACTGGTGTTTTACGGGTACAATTTAATGAAGCTGCCAGTTAAGGACTTGTGAGGCGTCTGTTTCTCAAACTAGACACTCTAATGTACTTGTCCTCTTGCCCGGTTGTGCACCGGGGCCTCCCACATCTCTTTCTGTTCTGGTTAGAGCCAGTTTGTGCTGTTCTGTGAAGGGAGTAGTACACAGCGTTGTACGAGATTTTCAGTTTCTTGGCAATTTCTCACATGGAATAGCTTTCATTCCTCAGAACAAGAATAGACTGACGAGTTTCAGAAGAAAGTTATTTTTTTCTGGTCATTTTGACCCTGAATCAAACCCACAAATGTTGATGCTTCAGAAACTCAAATAGTCTAAGGAAGGCCAGTTTTATTGCTTCTTTAATCAGTACAACAGTTTTCAGATGTGCTAACATAATTGCAAAAGGGTTTTCTAATGATCAATTAGCCTTTTAAAATGATAAACTTGGATTAGCTAACACAACGTGCCATTGGAACACAGGAGTGATGGTTGCTGATACTGGGCCTCTGTACGTCTATGTAGATATTCCATATAAAATCAGCCGTTTCCAGCTACAATAGTAATTTACAACATTAACAATGTCTACACTGTATTTCTGATCAATTTGATGTTATTTTAATGGACCGAAAATGTGCTTTTCTTTATAAAACAAGGACATTTCTAAGTGACTTCAAACTTTTGAACGATAGTGTATATATATTATTATTTTTATTTATTAAAAAAAAAAATCGACAACAAACAAAAAACATACATAGACAAAATCCAACAACTTAATGTTGACATAAATACATTTCCACAGACATGACTGACATGACGTTTGCTCAGACCTCCATGTTCCCACCGTATCCACAGCCAACAGTGTTTCTAATAGTGAGACTCTACCCCATATAACTTCACATGTTGTTATGTTGTTTTTGGTTGTAGATGGTTTTCAATAGTTAAATAGTAAAGCGTGTGATTGTTCCGTTCTCTTAACGTTGCTATTACTTAAATACTGGCTGTCGAATGATACCAAATGTTATTCTTATATTCTTCAAAATAAATAAACCAAATAAATGGTCAAATAACTCAAGCGTAGAATTTATTTTATTTTTCTAAGTTGGCGCACAGAAACGAGAGGCCATGAGTAACTTGGTCTAAAATAATGTCACCGAGTGGCCCATAGGTGGCGCTGTTATAAGCAGTCTCACTTAAATCATCATATTCGCCGCTCATTTGAACGTGAGACTTGAAAGTTTGCATGTAGGTGTCTTTCCTCATGCTGAACAAATTTACCTGAAGGACCCATAAGTTCCGTCAGAATAGATGTGATAGAAAGACGGTGGTTGTGGTCTTGTTTGAATATGATGTGATTGAAATGTGATTGTGCCTCTACTGCTTGTGATTACAGCACGTTGTCCATGTTATTCTGGGATATGAAATGTAGCTGTTTTCTGTAATGTAATGATTTCTAAATAACCAAATGAAATGGCCTCTCCCCAGGTCCGGCCGTCGTCTTCGGGCCCTCAGTTTGCCACCGCCGCCAACGGAACACCGCCCCAGCAGCCTTTGCAGCAGTCCCCACAGGTCGCCATGGCCTCAGGCTCCCCTCTCCCCAACTGTGTGGCCCGGTCGCCGCAGACACCCACCCAGGCCCAGACGCAGTCCGGACCCAGACCAGGGAACGGATTTATGATGAACCCAGGCCAAGGTGTGGGCCAGGCGGGTACAGGATCTAATGGCTCTGGAGTCCCCACTGGAATTCAAGGGCCTGGCCCGGTGACCTCTGACCTGTCGCCTGCTGAGCAACTCAAAGCGATGGCGGCACAGCAGCGCGCTAAGCTAATGCAGCAGCAGAAACAACAGCAGCAGCAGCAGCAGCAGGCTAACTGGTCCCCTGCCGGCGCTCCAACCAGCCCCTACGCCTCTGGTCCTTTCAACCAACAGGACAAGCCCAACAGCCCAATGATGTACCCACCTCAAGCCTTCAACCCTGGCCCACAGGGCCCCCTGGTGGCTGGGATGACCTCAAGCAACGGCCCCAAAGCTCCCATGAACAACTACCTCCCTCAGAACCCCCACAACCACATGGGCATGATAAGTCAACAACAACAGACAAACAACATGGGCGCCCAGCAGAACACCCTCTCTAAACAACTACAACAGCAGCAAACGGCAGCCATGTTGTCCTACAACAACACCAAGCCGCTGAGTCACTTCAGCACGATAGGGGTCGATCACATGGGGCAGAGGATGACCCCGCCCATGGGGTCACAGGTCAAGAACCCCATGATGCCCCCATACATGCAGCAGGGAGGGGTACAGGGGGCGGGGCCGGGTCAGACCCAGGGACCAATCCCGGGCCAGACGGCTCACCTCAGCGAGGAGCAGAAGAGGATGCTGCTGATGAAGCAGAAGGTGCTGAACCAGAGCATGCCCTACAGCGCCATGCAGCCCCACGGACAGGTAGGACGGATGCCATTTTGGATCTGTTGCAGGCTTTGTAATGTGGAATTGGTGAAACTGGAGCAGAAAACCATTATGGCTCTGGTTGTTTTTCTGGACAACTTTTTACAGTGTGAATAAGTGGTGATTACTGTGTCGTGCAGAACGCCAGCCGTCTTGTCTTCTGGTTGGGCTTTGTACAATGTTATATTGGTGAAACTAGTGTCCATTTTGGTTGTGTTTTTTTCTGTAATGGTGCATTCTACAGTGTGGATTTAGAAATGGAAATCCCATTTGCAATGTTCAGACAGGCATCACAGACGGCGATGCTCTCAGCACAAGGCCTAAACAGTTCTTTCTGCTTATTGTTTGTCCTTGAGAGAGGAGAGCTAGTGTTCTGATGAAAACTGATCTCTCTGTCTGTCTCTCCTCTGTCTGTCTCTCCTCTGTCTGTCTCTCCTCTGTCTGTCTGTCTCTCCTCTCTCTGTCTGTCTCTCCTCTCTCTGTCTGTCTCTCCTCTGTCTGTCTGTCTCTCCTCTGTCTGTCTGTCTGTCTGTCTGTCTGTCTGTCTGTCTGTCTGTCTGTCTGTCTCTCCTCTGTCTGTCTGTCTGTCTCTCCTCTGTCTGTCTGTCTGTCTGTCTCTCCTCTGTCTGTCTCTTCTCTGTCTGTCTCTCCTCTGTCTGTCTCTCCTCTGTCTGTCTCTCCTCTGTCTGTCTCTCCTCTGTCTGTCTGTCTGTCTGTCTGTCTGTCTGTCTGTCTGTCTGTCTGTCTGTCTGTCTGTCTGTCTGTCTGTCTGTCTGTCTGTCTGTCTCTCCTCTGTCTACTAGAACTGCGTATAGATCCAAACAGTAGTTTACATTTTTCAGTCAGGAATCCAGTTTTAAAAATGAGCGTCCTGGAAACATTCTGATTCTAGAAACTTGATTTATAAAACTCCTACAAGGTGGCGGCGGGGCAAGATAAAATGGCGCCGGACGGGCGGTTGCCCCAGTAACAAGCTACAGTAGTACTGGCAATAGGAAAATGGTGAAAGGTATTGATGCCTTTGCACCACAAGCAGCAGCCTCCTTCTCTTCTTCTCCCTCTCTCCTCCCTCCTCTTCCTCTCCTCCCTCCCTGATAGTCTATCGGTTGGTCATTTAGGGCGCTAACGCGAGGCTTAACGAATCCGTACTTCATATCCCCATCTGGCACAGTCAAGCTCAGATTGGAGTACCTCTCTCACTACTAGGATAGCGGCTAGCTGGGGCTATTTGTTTTGCCAACCTAGCCTAGTGGTTAGCGTAGCTGGGGCTATTTGTTTTGCCAACCTAGCCTAGTGGTTAGCGTAGCTGGGGCTATTTGTTTTGCCAACCTAGCCTAGTGGTTAGCGTAGCTGGGGCTATTTGTTTTGCCAACCTAGCCTAGTGGTTAGCGTAGCTGGGGCTATTTGTTTTGTCAACCTAGCCTAGTGGTTAGCGTAGCTGGGGCTATTTGTTTTGCCAACCTAGCCTAGTGGTTAGCGTAGCTGGGGCTATTTGTTTTGTCAACCTAGCCTAGTGGTTAGCGTAGCTGGGGCTATTTGTTTTGTCAACTTAGCCTAGTGGTTAGCGTAGCTGGGGCTATTTGTTTTGCCAACCTAGCCTAGTGGTTAGCGTAGCTGGGGCTATTTGTTTTGCCAACCTAGCCTAGTGGTTAGCGTAGCTGGGGCTATTTGTTTTGCCAACCTAGCCTAGTGGTTAGCGTAGCTGGGGCTATTTGTTTTGCCAACCTAGCCTAGTGGTTAGCGTAGCTGGGGCTATTTGTTTTGCCAACCTAGCCTAGTGGTTAGCGTAGCTGGGGCTATTTGTTTTGCCAACCTAGCCTAGTGGTTAGCGTAGCAGCTGGCTACTCAATAGGGTGGCAATCCATCACAGCTTGATAATGATAAGGCGCTAAACCAACCTCAGTTATCGAGCTAGCCGTTGAGCTACCGTGTAGTTAGTAGCTAGTGGTTAAGATTAAGGGTTGGTTAGCTTGCTAAATGCTAATGCTAGCTAATACTATGTTGAATGCAAAGTGACTGTCTGAGTGGAAGTCTTTGTGTTTGTGTTAGCTAAACGGTGTGAGTGTGCTTCAGAAGCAGTGTGTGCTTCAGTGTGTTATCGAGTGGAGTGTGTGTGTGTTATCGAGTGGAGGGGAGGCGAGCGGCAGTTAAACGTGGCGCTGGCCCTTTAAGAGGAGGGGATAAACCCATTAGCTCATGACCAGTGAATTACTGTCATTAGAGATGGAGGTGTGTGTACACCCTCTGCTTCTCCCTCCCTCTTTCCCTTTAAACAGACGCACTCCCTCTCTCTCTCTCCCTCTCTCTCTCTCCCTTTAAACAGACGCACTCCCTCTCTCTCTGTCTCTCTCTTTCCCTTTAAACAGACGCACTCCCCCTCTCTCCCTCTCTCTCTCTCTCTCTCTCTCTCCCTTTAAACAGACACACTCCCTCTCTCTCTCTCCCTTTAAACAGACACACTCCCTCTCTCTCTCTCCCTCTCTCTCTCTCTCTCTCTCTCTCTCTCTCTCTCTCTCTCTCTCTCTCTCTCTCCTAGTCTGTAACCCCTTCTCTCTCTTCCCCCTCGTTCCCTCTCTTCTCTCTCTCCCCCCTCGTTCCCTCTCTCTTCTCTCCTCTCCCCCCTCGTTCTCTCTCTTCTCTCCTCTCCCCCCTCGTTCCCTCTCTTCTCTCTCTCCCCCCTCGTTCCCTCTCTTCTCTCTCTCCCCCCTCGTTCCCTCTCTCTTCTCTCTCTTCCCCCTCTGCCAGCAGCACTCAGCACCAATAAACAAGACGATTTATTAAAATGGGGCCTTTGCGGCTGGCGCCCGAGGAAAGAGCGGGAGAGAAACTGAGAGAGAGGAAGGAGGAGGAGAGAGGGACCGGAAGAGAAAGAGACTGAGGGAGAGAGAGAGATTTATATGAAGGAAAACAGGAGAATAGGAGAAAGAGTGGATGTGGACTAAAGAAGCAAAGAGCAAGAAAGAGAAGGGAACGAAAAGGAGAGAGATTTATGACAGCAGGAGGAGAGATGTATGACAGAAGGAGGAGAGATGTATGACAGAAGGAGGAGAGATGTATGACAGAAGGAGGAGAGATGTATGACAGAAGGAGGAGAGATGTATGACAGCAGGAGGAGAGATGTATGACAGAAGGAGGAGAGATGTATGACAGCAGGAGGAGAGAGATGTATGACAGCAGGAGGAGAGATGTATGACAGAAGGAGGAGAGATGTATGACAGGAGGAGGAGAGATGTATGACAGAAGGAGGAGAGATGTATGACAGAAGGAGGAGAGATGTATGACAGAAGGAGGAGAGATGTATGACAGAAGGAGGAGAGATGTATGACAGAAGGAGGAGAGATGTATGACAGAAGGAGGAGAGATGTATGACAGAAGGAGGAGAGATGTATGACAGAAGGAGGAGAGATGTATGACAGCAGGAGGAGAGATGTATGACAGCAGGAGGAGAGATGTATGACAGAAGGAGGAGAGATGTATGACAGCAGGAGGAGAGATGTATGACAGAAGGAGGAGAGATGTATGAGCGAGGGAGGAGAGATGTATGAGCGAGGGAAGAGAGATGTATGAGCGAGGGAAGAGAGATGTATGAGCGAGGGAGGAGAGATGTATGAGCGAGGGAGGAGAGATGTATGACAGAAGGAGGAGAGATGTATGACAGAAGGAGGAGAGATGTATGAGCGAGGGAGGAGAGATGTATGAGCGAGGGAAGAGAGATGTATGAGCGAGGGAGGAGAGATGTATGAGCGAGGGAGGAGAGATGTATGACAGAAGGAGGAGAGATGTATGACAGAAGGAGGAGAGATGTATGACAGAAGGAGGAGAGATGTATGACAGCAGGAGGAGAGATGTATGACAGCAGGAGGAGAGAGATGTATGACAGCAGGAGGAGAGATGTATGACAGGAGGAGGAGATATGTATGACAGAAGGAGGAGAGATGTATGACAGAAGGAGGAGAGATGTATGAGCGAGGGAGGAGAGATGTATGAGCGAGGGAGGAGAGATGTATGACAGAAGGAGGAGAGAGATGTATGAGCGAGGGAGGAGAGATGTATGACAGAAGGAGGAGAGATGTATGACAGAAGGAGGAGAGAGATGTATGAGCGAGGGAGGAGAGATGTATGACAGAAGGAGGAGAGATGTATGACAGAAGGAGGAGAGATGTATGACAGAAGGAGGAGAGATGTATGACAGAAGGAGGAGAGATGTATGACAGCAGGAGGAGAGATGTATGACAGCAGGAGGAGAGATGTATGACAGAAGGAGGAGAGATGTATGAGCGAGGGAGGAGAGATGTATGAGCGAGGGAGGAGAGATGTATGAGCGAGGGAGGAGAGATGTATGAGCGAGGGAGGAGAGATGTATGAGCGAGGGAGGAGAGATGTATGAGCGAGGGAGGAGAGATGTATGACAGAAGGAGGAGAGATGTATGAGCGAGGGAGGAGAGATGTATGAGCGAGGGAAGGAGAGGACGTGAAAGACAGAGGAGAAAGAAAGAAGCAGAAGGAAGGACTGGGAGGGGGAACAGGAAGGTGTGTAGACTACCTACCTGTTATTCATAGGAGGGGGAACAGGAAGGTGTGTAGACCACCTACCTGTTATTCATAGGAGGGGGAACAGGAAGGTGTGTAGACTACCTACCTGTTATTCATAGGAGGGGGAACAGGAAGGTGTGTAGACTACCTACCTGTTATTCATAGGAGGGGAACAGGAAGGTGTGTAGACTACCTACCTGTTATTCATAGGAGGGGGAACAGGAAGGTGTGTAGACTACCTACCTGTTATTCATAGGAGGGGGAACAGGAAGGTGTGTAGACTACCTACCTGTTATTCATAGGAGGGGGAACAGGAAGGTGTGTAGACCACCTACCTGTTATTCATAGGAGGGGGAACAGGAAGGTGTGTAGACTACCTACCTGTTATTCATAGGAGGGGGAACAGGAAGGTGTGTAGACTACCTACCTGTTATTCATAGGAGGGGAACAGGAAGGTGTGTAGACTACCTACCTGTTATTCATAGGAGGGGGAACAGGAAGGTGTGTAGACTACCTACCTGTTATTCATAGGAGGGGGAACAGGAAGGTGTGTAGACTACCTACCTGTTATTCATAGGAGGGGGAACAGGAAGGTGTGTAGACTACCTACCTGTTATTCATAGGAGGGGGAACAGGAAGGTGTGTAGACTACCTACCTGTTATTCATAGGAGGGGGAACAGGAAGGTGTGTAGACTACCTACCTGTTATTCATAGGAGGGGGAACAGGAAGGTGTGTAGACCACCTACCTGTTATTCATAGGAGGGGAACAGGAAGGTGTGTAGACTACCTACCTGTTATTCATAGGAGGGGGAACAGGAAGGTGTGTAGACTACCTACCTGTTATTCATAGGAGGGGGAACAGGAAGGTGTGTAGACCACCTACCTGTTATTCATATCGCTGTGTTTTTTTACATATTTTGTCCCACTTGACCCTTCAGATAAAACAGGGCTTTAATGATTCCTACTGATCCAGATGGTCTATCAAACAGCACAGGGCTTATCGGACTCAAATGGAAAAGAAATATGTTTGTGTGTGTCGGGGAGGGGTTGATGTTGGCAGTGTTTATCTCCTCCCACGGCCCCCTGGGTAAAGCCGTGTGTATGCTGTCTTTGATGGTGTGTGTGTGTGTGTTTTATGCAGGAGGGGTAATATTAGCACTGTCATCTCACAGGTGTGTGTGTGTGTGTGTGTGTGTGTGTGTGTGTGTGTGTGTGTTGCAGGAGGGGTAATAATACCACTGTTTATCCCCCACAGCGCCACTGTGTATATCCCTGGGTAGACGCTGGTGTGTGTGTGTCTCACAGGTGTCTGGGTTAGACCCCTCTTTCTCCGCGTGTGTGTGGTGTGTTTGTGCAGTGTATCCCTGTGTGTGTACGGTGTGTGTGTGTGTAAGCTAATCCTGTTAGCAGCTGTTTAGAGAGACTTCAGCCTGGCTCTTCTAAAGCTCGTTAGTCAAGCTTTAATTGTCGTCGGCTCCCTCGCTTTGCATATCACCATGACGCTAATTTATGCTCTGTCGGCGGCACGGTTACCGTCGCGGTGGTGCCTGGCTGGCAGGCTGTCGCCGTGGAAGCGGCTAGGTGGGGGTTAGAGAGAGATATGGTGTGTGTGTGTGTGTGTGTGTGTGTGTGTGTGTGTGTGTGTGTGTGTGTGTGTGTGTGTTTTGGGTTGGGCTGGGCGAAGCAAGCTAAATGTGTGTGGGCGGGTCTCTTAGGCTGTGATCTGAATAATGATTGGTGGAAATGAGATTGACAGGTGTGGAGATCTCTGGAGAGCTGGTGTCATCCAATTAAATGGGAGCGAGGTGTGTGTTATTTACGCATTTTTGTTCTTTCGCGTTTGACGCATGGTAGGTGGGTTCGGCGACGTGTGTGTGTGTGTGTGTGTGTGTGTGTGTGTGTGTGTGTGTGTGTGTGTGTGTCTGTGTGTCTGTGTGTGTGTGGCTGAACCCCACATGGTGACTGCAGGCGGTACTGCTGCCACTGCTAGTGCTAATAGCCCTGTGAGTCACGGCACACGGCCCCCTCACACACACACACACACACACACACACACACACACACACACACACACACACACACACACACACACACACACACACACACACACTGCAAACAAACAGACACATACACGGTCACTCAAACACCCACAGGCACACACCAGCCCCCCTTCCTGCCCCTCTTCCTCCCTCTTCCTCCCTCTTGCTCTCTCTTTCTCTCTCTGTGGTGAGGTCTATTTCACCCATCAGTCTCTCCTCTCCTCCCTCTTCATCCATCCCTCTCTTTTGTTATCCCCCCCTCCTCCGCACCTCCTCCTGCCCTCATCCAGAGCCGGAGTCACACACACACACACACACACACACACACACACACACACACACACACACACACACACACACACACACACACGCCACCTTCACTAGAGAGAGGTGGGAAAAAAGGCAGGCTGAGAGAAAGAGATCACACCATCGCTCTGCTTCTCTCCCCTCCCCCCTACTCTCGTTATCTACAAGAGCTGGATATTACTTTCCCTTCCCCTCTCTCTCTCCCTCCCCCCCTCTCTCTCTCCCTCCCCCTCTCTCTCCTTATTATCTCCTTACTCTCTCCCTCTCTTTCTCTCTCCATCTCCGTTTGCCTCTCCCCCCTCCTCGGTGCTCTCTCTCTCTCTCTCTCTCGTTCTCTCTCTCCCCACACGTGTCAGGGCTTGAGCTGAGCTGCTCTCAGATCCTGTTGAGAGCCTCAGAGGAGAAGGAGGGAGGAGGGAGAGGAGGAGGAGGGGGTAGGCAGGAGAAGGCTGTGTTCCGTCATGTTCTCTGCTGCACTGGCTTCCTGCTAACACTGACACCAGACTAACTGTCTCTCTCCTCATTCCTCTCCTTTCTTCTAGCGCTCCTTTCTTTACCCCTCGTCCTCATCCCCCTCTTCTTCACTCTTCTCCTTCCTCCTGTTTTAACTCTGCTCCTCTCTCTCCTCTCTTCTTTTTCCTCCTGTTTTCTCTCCTCTCCTCCCTCCATCTCTTTAACCAGCCCTACTCCTCCTCTCCTCTCCTCCCTCCATCTCTTTAACCAGCCCTACTCCTCCTCTCCTCCCTCCATCTCTTTAACCAGCCCTACTCCTCCTCTCCTCTCTTCCCTCCATCTCTTTAACCAGTCCTACTCCTCCTCTCCTCCCTCCATCTCTTTAACCAGTCCTACTCCTCCTCTCCTCTCCTCCCTCCATCTCTTTAACCAGCCCTACTCCTCCTCTCCTCTCCTCCCTCCATCTCTTTAACCAGTCCTGCTCCCCTGTGCTTAGTATTCGTTCTACTCCACTAAACCTGATCAATACAAGATCAACACACACCAACAAATCCAACTGCAGCAGCAGGGAGCAGTGGGAGGGAAAGGGATTGCTGGGCCCCCCCTCCCCCCCGCAACTCCCCCGTTAAATGTGTTTGGTTTGCTCCGGCGGTGCCAGAGAAAACACACTGAGACAAACCATCTCCACACACCTCGGGGGGTGTTAATGGAGGGTCGATACTCCGCTCAACAACAGGCTGTTATTATATAGTAGTAGGGAGGCTGTTATTACAGATGACATGGTGGCTGTATTGTACAGTAACATTGTCTCCATATTACACCCTTTATATTTAGCCATTTAGCCATTTAGCCATTTAGCCATTTAGTCATTTAGCCATTTAGCCATTTAGCCATTTAGTCATTTAGCCATTTAGCCATTTAATCATTTAGCCATTTAATCATTTAGCCATTTAGCCATTTAATCATTTAGCCATTTAGCCATTTAATCATTTAGCCATTTAGTCATTTAGCCATTTAATCATTTAGCCATTTAGCCATTTAATCATTTAGTCACTGTTACAGTAGTGAGTGCATCCATTTTCATGGTTACTGGTCCCCGTGGGAATGGAACCCAGAACCCTGGTGTTGTCAGTGCTGCGCTCTACCAACTGAGCCACACAGGACTCCTTATATTCTACATGAAATACACTGAGTCTACAAAACATTAAGAACACCTTCCTAATATTGAGTTGAACCCCCTTTTGCCCTCAGAACAGTCTCAATTCGTCAGGACATGGACTCTACAAGGTATCAATACCGTTCCACAGGGATGCTGGTCCATGTTGACTACAATGCTTCCCACAGTTGTATCACGTTGTCTGTATGTCTTTTGGATGGCGGACCATTGTTGATCCACTCCTTAGCCACTGGGCTTAGCCACTGGGCTACCTACCGGTATTAACTGACATCAGGTGATAAGTGGTCGGAATGAGCTCCATTTTCCTGTCTGGAAGACGCATTCTTCAAAGATTGCTTTTGTGAGTGTGTGCAAGGGTGTTTCGCAACAGTTGTGTGTGTGTGTGTGTGTGTGTGTCTGCGTGCGGTGGTGGGTCCGTTCGCGGTGGTGTGTGTGTGTCTGCGTGCGGTAGTGGGTCTGTGTGCGGTAGTGTTTGTGTCTGGGGGGCAAATCATTCTTATTCTGTGTCTGGGCCAGACAGGAGGGTAGTGGAGAGGGGGGGTAGAGGAGAGAAGGAGGGGAGAGGAGAGAAGGAGGGGAGAGGAGAGGAGGAGGCGAGAGGAGAGAAGGAAGGGAAAGGAGAGGAGAGAAGGAGGGGAGAGGAGAGCCACAGCACAGTGAGATCCCTGCATACTAAATAGACTGGTGTCACCCCAGCCAGCACCTGCCAGGCTACACACACACACACACACACACACACACACACACACACACACACACACACATTCCTCTGCCACTCACACCTCATGCCAGCTCAAAGTTTGGCCGCCTCAGCCTGCTCCAGGTTGCCATGGACACCATGGCCCACAGCACCTAGCAGCCAGAATCAATGGGAAGCTTCAAGACCAGAGAGGCAGGGGGTAGAGAGAGAGGGAGAGGGTGTGTGTGTCTTGGTCGAATATGGGAAGGCACAGATGTGACCTCACCCCTGTCCCCAAAGTGCCCCCTCTCTCCCCATCTGCTCTGACTCACTCTCTGAGTCCACTGACTAGATGGGTTTCTGGTGCGGTCCAGTTCCTGTTCCAGATAACTGTGTGTTGTACTCTTTTCCCATAATTCTATGAGGCAAATAGCTGACAGCAGGAACACATGGCTCTGTCTTAAGGAAGAACAGACAGTAGGAATACTGTCTGATAATATGACTGGGGTGGTCTGATAATATGACTGGGGTGGTCTGATAATATGACTGGGGTGGTCTGATAATATGACTGGGGTGGTCTGATAATATGACTGGGGTGGTCTGATAATATGACTGGGGTGGTCTGATAATATGACTAGGGTGGTCTGATAATATGACTAGGGTGGTCTGATAATATGACTAGGGTGGTCTGATAATATGACTGGGGTGGTCTGATAATATGACTGGGGTGGTCTGATAATATGACTGGGGTGGTCTGATAATATGACTGGGGTGGTCTGATAATATGACTGGGGTGGTCTGATAATATGACTAGGGTGGTCTGATAATATGACTGGGGTGGTCTGATAATATGACTGGGGTGGTCTGATAATATGACTGGGGTGGTCTGATAATATGACTGGGGTGGTCTGATATTATGACTGGGGTGGTCTGATAATATGACTGGGGTGGTCTGATAATATGACTGGGGTGGTCTGATAATATGACTAGGGTGTTAGTGAAGTTTATAATATGTTTGTGTCAATCCACTGTCAATACTGACACCATGAATACTTATGTAGTGGCTGACAGTTAGACTCTCTCTAGTTCCTCTTATCTACACTGAACTACACACAAGGACGGACAGGAAGTCAGGAGAGGCAAGACACCGGGAGAAAGGGGGAGGGAGAAAGACGCACACACACCAATGATATAGAGAGTGAATCAAAGAGAGTAGAGACAGAAGAGAGAGAGGGAGAGAGAGAGAGAGAGAGGGAGGGAGAGACAGAGAGAGAGAGAGAGGGAGAGACAGAGACGGCTGCAGAGCTTTGAGGATTAGGGGTAGAATTTGACTTTTTTGTAGCGAGATTCTTTTTCTCTGAGCAATTTGCCTCCAACGCCTTGAACACGGTTAATCCACTCTTAAAGAAACCTAATCCTGCTACCATGTACCTGATACTGAGGGAATGGAGGGAGGTAGGGAGGGATAGAGAGAGGGATGGTTAGAGAGACCCAAAATTAAGGAAAGCTTTGATACAGACTCAGTGAGCATAGCCTTGCTATTGAGAAAGGCCGCCGTAGGCAGACCTGGCTCTCAAGAGAAGACAGGCTATGTGCAACACTGCCCACAAAATGAGGTGGAAACTGAGCTGCACTTCCTAACCTCCTGCCAAATGTATGACCATATTAGAGACACATATTTCCCTCAGATTACACAGACCCACAAAGAATTTGAAAACAAACCCAAATTTGATAAACTCCCATATCTACTGGGTGAAATACCAGTGTGCATCACAGCAGCAAGATGTGTGACCTGTTGTCATGAGAAAAGGTCAACCAGTGAAGAACAAACACCATTGTAAATACAAACTATATTTATGCTTATTTATTTTCCCTTTTGTACTTTAACTATTTGTAAATCATTATAACACATAATATGACATTTGAAATGTCTGTATTCCTTTGGATATTTAGTGAGTTTATTATCTCTGTCACTTGCTTTGGCAGTGTGAGCGTATGTTTCCCATGCCAATAAAGGTGTTTGAGTTGAGATCCCAGGGATACAGGAGACAGACGGGGAGTTATGGCAGTGTGAGCGTATGTTTCCCATGCCAATGAAGGTGTTTGAGTTGAGATCCCAGGGATACAGGAGACAGACGGGGAGTTATGGCAGTGTGAGCGTATGTTCCCCATGCCAATAAAGGTGTTTGAGTTGAGATCCCAGGGATTCAGGAGACAGAGGGGGAGTTATGGCAGTGTGAGCGTATGTTCCCCATGCCAATGAAGGTGTTTGAGTTGAGATCCCAGGGATACAGGAGACAGAGGGGGAGTTATGGCAGTGTGAGCGTATGTTTCCCATGCCAATAAAGGTGTTTGAGTTGAGATCCCAGGGATTCAGGAGACAGAGGGGGAGTTATGGCAGTGTGAGCGTATGTTTCCCATGCCAATAAAGGTGTTTGAATTGAGATCCCAGGGATTCAGGAGACAGAGGGGGAGTTATGGCAGTGTGAGCGTATGTTTCCCATGCCAATAAAGGTGTTTGAATTGAGATCCCAGGGATACAGGAGACAGAGGGGGAGTTGAGATCCCAGGGATTCAGGAGACAGAGGGGGAGTTGAGATCCCAGAGATTCAGGAGACAGAGGGGGAGTTGAGATCCCAGGGATTCAGGAGACAGAGGGGGAGTTGAGATCCCAGGGATTCAGGAGACAGAGGGGGAGTTGAGATCCCAGGGATTCAGGAGACAGAGGGGGAGTTGAGATCCCAGGGATCAGGAGACAGAGGGGGAGTTGAGATCCCAGGGATTCAGGAGACAGAGGGGGAGTTGAGATCCCAGGGATTCAGGAGACAGAGGGGAGTTGAGATCCCAGGGATTCAGGAGACAGAGGGGGAGTTGAGATCCCAGGGATTCAGGAGACAGAGGGGGAGTTGAGATCCCAGGGATTCAGGAGACAGAGGGGGAGTTGAGATCCCAGGGATACAGGGAGTGAGATCCCAGGGACAGGAGACAAGGGGGAGTTATGGCAGTTAGTCTATAAAGGGCTTGAGGTTCAGTGCATTCGGAAGGTATTCAGACCCCTTGACTTGTTCCACATTTTGCTCCGTTACAGCCTATTTCTAACATGGATCAAACTGTTATTTTCCCTCATCAGTCTACACACAATATCCCATAATGATAATAAACAGGTTGCATTTTTGTTGTTGTTGTTGCAAATGTATAAAAAAAATTAATCGTACATTTCATGTTTAGATAAGTATTCAAAGTCTTAACTCAGTACTTTGTGGAAGCACCTTTGGCAGTGATTACAGCCTCGAGTCTTCTTGGGTATGACGCTACCAGCTTGGCACACCTGTATTGGGGAGTTTCTCCCATTCTTCTCTGCAGATCCTCTCAGGTTCTGTCAGGTTGGATGGGGAGTGATGCTACACAGCTATTTTCAGGTCTCTCCAGAGATGTTCGATCAGGTTCATGTCCGGGCTCTGGCTGGGCAGCTCAAGGACATTTAGAGACTTGTCCCAAAGTTAACCTTTGCGCCAGTCTGAGGTCCTGAGCGCTCTGGAGCAGGTTTTTATTAAGGATCTCTCTGTACTTTTCTCTGTTCATATTTCCCTCGACACTGACTAGTCTCCCAGTCCCTACCACTGAAAAACACCCCCACAGCATGATGCTGTCACCACCATGCTTCACTGTCTGTAGTTCCTCCAGACGTGATGCTTGGCATTCAGGCCAAAGAGTTCAATCTTGGTTTCATCAGACCAGAGATTCTTGTTTCTCATGGTCTGTGAGTCCTTTAGGTGCCTTTTGGCAAGCTCCAAGTGGGCTGTCGTGTCATGTACTGAGGAGTGGCTTCCGTCTGGCCACTCTACCATGAAGGCCTGATTGGTGCAGAGATGGTTGTCCATCTGGAAGGTTCTCCCAACTCCACAGAGGAACTCTGGAGCTCTGTCAGAGTGACCATTGGGTTCTTATTGACCTCCCTGACCAAGGCCCTTCTCCCCCGATTGCTCAAGTTGGCCGGGCAGCCAGTTCTGGGAAGAGTCTTGGTGGTTCCAAACTTCTTCCATTTAAGAATGATGGAGGCCACTGTGTTCTTGGGGACCTTCCATTCTGCAGAAATGTTTAGATACCCTTCCCCAGATCTTTGCCTTGACACAATCCTGTCTCAGAGCTCAAGGACAATTCCTTTGACCTCATGGCTTGGTTTTTGCTCTGACCTTATATAGACAGGTGTGTGCCTTTCCAAATCATGTTCATTCAATAGAATTTAATGCAGATGGACTCCAATGAAGTTGTAGAAACATCTCAAGGATGATCAATGGAAACAGGATTCACCTGAGCTCAATTTCGAGTCTCATAGCAAAGGGTCTGAATACTTATGTAAATAAGTTATTTCTGTTTTTTTTATTTTTGAACACATATGCAAAGCTTTCTAAAACCCTGTTTTCAATTTGTCATTATGGGGTATTGTGATGTCATTATGGGGTGTTGCGATGTTATTATGGGGTATTGTGATGTCATTATGGGGTGTTGTGATGTCATTATGGGGTATTGTGATGTCATTATGGGGTGTTGTGATGTCATTATGGGGTGTTGTGATGTCATTATGGGGTATTGTGATGTCATTATGGGGTGTTGTGATGTCATTATGGGGTATTGTGATGTCATTATGGGGTGTTGTGATGTCATTATGGGGTATTGTGATGTCATTATGGGGTGTTGTGTGCTGAGAAAAAACATTAATTTAATCAATTTTAGAATAAAGCTGTAAGGTAACAAAATGTGGAAAAGGTCAAAGGGTCTGAATACTTTCCAAATGCACTGTATATACTGCCAGTACGTAGACCATAATGCACTGTATATACTGCCAGTACATAGACCATAATGCACTGTATATACAGCCAGTACATAGACCATAATGCACTGTATATACAGCCAGTACGTAGACCATAATGCACTGTATATACAGCCAGTACATAGACCATAATGCACTGTATATACAGCCAGTACATAGACCATAATGCACTGTATATACAGCCGGTACATAGACCATAATGCACTGTATATACAGCCAGTACATAGACCATAATGCACTGTATATACAGCAGTACATAGACCATAATGCACTGTATCTACAGCCAGTACATAGACCATAATGCACTGTAAATACTGCCAGTACATAGACCATAATGCACTGTATCTACAGGCAGTACATAGACCATAATGCACTGTATCTACAGCCAGTACATAGACCATAATGCACTGTATATACAGCCAGTACATAGACCATAATGCACTGTATATACAGCCAGTACATAGACCATAATGCACTGTATATACAGCAGTACATAGACCATAATGCACTGTATATACAGCAGTACATAGACCATAATGGACACAGAGACCATTTTCTACAGCTACTAGTCTAGTCTGGGTAGATGGTTGTGTGTAGTAGATAGCTAGTGTTGGTTCTTAGCCCGAGTCCAACGCTCAGGTAGCTACAGATGAACAGCACCGCCAACGTGTAGCGTGAACGAGGGAGGAAGTCAGGGAGGGTGGAAGGGAGGGAGGGAGGAAGTCAGGGAGGGAGGAAGGGAGGCAGGGAGGGAGGAAGGCAGGGAGGGAGGCAGGCAGGGAGGGAGGCAGGCAGGGAGGGAGGAAGGCAGGGAGGGAGGAAGTCAGGGAGGGAGGCAGGCAGGGAGGAAGTCAGGGAGGGAGGAAGTCAGGGAGGGAGGGAGGGAGGAAGGGGTAGTAGTTGTTGAGGTGGAGGCTCTGAATGGCTCTTGTCTCTCATTAGAGCTGTGAGACCCAGAGACACTCCTTCACCAGGAGAATTCCTCTCTCTACCTCTCTCTCTACCTCTCTCTCTCTACCTCTCTCTCTCTCTATTTGATGAAAAGGGATTTATTCTGGTCTGTGTTGATGGAGGCTGTTCTGTTCTTCCTGGGTCACAACCAGGGTCTACAGATCTAATGGTCTACAAACACACTGATCTAGACTGACTGGCTAATGTCCTGTTTGTTCCTGCTCTCTCTCTCTCTCTTCTCTCTCTCTCTCTTTTCTCTCTCTCTCTCTTTTCTCTCTCTCTCTCTCTGTGTGTTTGGGCTGTGTGTCATTATTTTTTGTATGTGTGTTGGACTGTGTATGTCACTACTGTTGCTGCTATCTATCTAGTGGGGTGTTGTCCTACCCACAATGATGAAGGGAGGGGAAGTGTGTTTATGCGTGCTGCTGCCTGCATGTTTGGGGTATGGTACCTCCTAAATGTTCACTGTTCTATAGACCTGCTGTGTGGGGGTTCCTCATGGCTCCCTGCAGGTCAGTTATATAGACCTGCTGTGTGGGGGTTCCTCATGGCTCCCTGCAGGACAGTTATATAGACCTGCTGTGTGGGGGTTCGGCTCCCTGCAGGTCAGTTATATAGACCTGCTGTGTGGGGGTTTCTCATGGCTCCCTGCAGGTCAGTTATATAGACCTGCTGTGTGGGGGTTCCTCATGGCTCCCTGCAGGTCAGTTATATAGACCTGCTGTGTGGGGGTTCCTCATGGCTCCCTGCAGGTCAGTTATATAGACCTGCTGTGTGGGGGTTCGGCTCCCTGCAGGTCAGTTATATAGACCTGCTGTGTGGGGGTTCCTCATGGCTCCCTGCAGGTCAGTTATATAGACCTGCTGTGTGGGGGTTCCTCATGGCTCCCTGCAGGACAGTTATATAGACCTGCTGTGTGGGGGTTCCTCATGGCTCCATGCAGGTCAGTTATATAGAACTGCTGTGTGGGGGTTCCTCATGGCTCCCTGCAGGTCAGTTATATAGACCTGCTGTGTGGGGGTTTCCTCATGGCTCCCTGCAGGTCAGTTATATAGACCTGCTGTGTGGGG
>NW_021822264.1:27500-32881 GCF_901001165.1 Salmo trutta
TGAGTTACTATGCGTTTGAGCGTGTTATTGTGTGTCTGTGTCTTTGTGTGTGTGTATTGGAGTTACTATGCATTTGTTTGTGTGTGTGTGTGTGTGTGTGTGTGTGTGTGTGTGTGTGTGTGTGTGTGTGTGTGTGTGTGTGTGTGTGTGTGTGTGTGTGTGTGTGTGTCACTACTACTGCGTCTCCCCAACTCAGCCAGTTAGAACAGAACCTCTCAGCCACCTCAGCATTCTACTGTTCCTATTCTAGAATGTCCCTCTGTCATTGTGACTGCTGTGAGTTCTCCTCTGCCTGGACCCGGCCTGCGTACCGTATGGCACCCTATTCCCTATATAGTGCACTACTTCTGACCAGAGCCCTATGTAGGGAATAGGGTGCCATTTGAGATGCTGCCCAGAAGTGTCATTTTGTTGAAGAAGACGGATGGTTGAGGGTTTGTGAACGCACCCCTGAGATCTGTCGCTAAACAGGATAGATGCAACCTCAACCTATAACACTGTACAGGAATATATATAACATAGTGACTATAAGGCTGGTCGACCTCAACTTATACCACTGTAGGGGAATATATATAACACAGTGGCTATAAGGCTGGTCGACCTCAACCTATAACACTGTACAGGAATATATATAACATAGTGACTATAACGCTGGTCGACCTCAACCTATAACACTGTAGGTGAATATATATAACATAGTGGCTATAAGGCTGGTCGACCTCAACCTATAACACTGTAGGGGAATATATATAACATAGTGGCTATAAGGCTGGTCAACCTCAACTTATGACACCATACAGGAATAGATATATAACATGGTGACTATCAGGCTGGTCGACCTGAACCTGTAACACTGTAGGGAAATATATCTAACATTGTGGCTGTAGTGCTGGAAGCATCAGCAGATATGATATAGCTACAATATGGTTTATTTACTGTGTTTCTGTATGTGTTGTAGTATAATGTATAGACTGGGTGTGTTGTAGTATAGGTATGACTGGGTGTAGTGTTGTAGTATAATGTATATACTGGTGTAGTTGGTGTATAATAATGTTAGACTGGGTGTAGTATGATGTATAGACTGGGTGTAGTGTGGTAGTATAATGTATAGACTGGGTGTAGTGGTGTAGTATAATGTATAGACTGGGTGTAGTGTTGTAGTATAGTGTATAGACTGGGTGTAGTGGTGTAGTATAATGTATAGACTGGGTGTAGTGGTGTAGTATAATGTATAGACTGGGTGTAGTGGTGTAGTATAATGTATAGACTGGGTGTAGTGGTGTAGTATAATGTATAGACTGGGTGTAGTGGTGTAGTATAATGTATAGACTGGGTGTAGTGGTTGTAGTATAATGTATAGACGGGTGTAGTGGTTAGTATAATGTATAGACTGGGTGTAGTGGTGTAGTAAATGTGTAGACTGGGTGTAGTGGTGTAGTATAATGTATACTGGGTGTAGTGTTGTAGTATAATGTATAGACTGGGTGTAGTGGTGTAGTATAATGTATAGACTGGGTGTAGTGTTGTAGTATAATGTATAGACTGGGTGTAGTATAATGTATAGACTGGGTGTAGTATAGTGTATAGACTGGGTGTAGTGGTGTAGTATAATGTATAGACTGGGTGTAGTGTTGTAGTATAATGTATAGACTGGGTGTAGTATAATGTATAGACTGGGTGTAGTATAATGTATAGACTGGTGTAGTATAATGTATAGACTGGGTGTAGTGGTGTAGTATAATGTATAGACTGGGTGTAGTATAATGTATAGACTGGGTGTAGTGGTGTAGTATAATGTATAGACTGGGTGTAGTGTTGTAGTATAATGTATAGACTGGGTGTAGTATAATGTATAGACTGGGTGTAGTGGTGTAGTATAATGTATAGACTGGGTGTAGTATAATGTATAAACTGGGTGTAGTGGTGTAGTATAATGTATAGACTGGGTGTAGTGTTGTAGTATAATGTATAGACTGGGTGTAGTGGTGTAGTATAATGTATAGACTGGGTGTAGTATAATGTATAGACTGGGTGTAGTGTTGTAGTATAATGTATAGACTGGGTGTAGTGGTGTAGTATAATGTATAGACTGGGTGTAGTGGTGTAGTATAGTGTATAGACGGGGTGTAGTGGTGTAGTATAGTGTATAGACGGGGTGTAGTGTTGTAGTATAGTGTATAGACTGGGTGTAGTGTGTGAGTATAATGTCTAGACTGGGTGTAGTGGTGTAGTTATAATGTATAGACTGGGTGTAGTGGTTGTAGTAATGTATAGACTGGGTGTAGTGGTGTAGTATAGTATAATGTATAGACTGGGTGTAGTGGTGTAGTATAATGTATAGACTGGGTGTAGTATAATGTATAGACTGGGTGTAGTGGTGTAGTATAATGTATAGACTGGGTGTAGTGGTGTAGTATAATGTATAGACTGGGTGTAGTGGTGTAGTATAATGTATAGACTGGGTGTAGTGGTGTAGTATAGTGTATAACTGGTGTAGTGGTGTAGTTAAATGTATAGACTGGGTGTAGTGTTGTAGTATAATGTAGACTGGGTGTAGTGTTAGTTAGTATATAGACTGGGTGTAGTGTTGTAGTATAATGTATAGACTGGGTGTAGTGGTGTAGTATAATGTATAGACTGGGTGTAGTGTTGTAGTATAATGTATAGACTGGGTGTAGTGTTGTAGTATAATGTATAGACTGGGTGTAGTGTTGTAGTATAATGTATAGACTGGGTGTAGTGTTGTAGTATAATGTATAGACTGGGTGTAGTGTTGTTAGTATGTTATAGACTGGGTGTAGTGTTGTAGTATAATGTATAGACTGGGTGTAGTGTTGTAGTATAATGTATAGACTGGGTGTAGTGGTGTAGTATAATGTATAGACTGGGTGTAGTGTTGTAGTATAATGTATAGACTGGGTGTAGTATAGTGTATAGACTGGGTGTAGTGGTGTAGTATAATGTATAGACTGGGTGTAGTATAATGTATAGACGGGTGTAGTGGTGTAGTATAATGTATAGACTGGGTTGTAGTGGTGTTAGTATAATGTATAGACTGGGTGTAGTGTTGTAGTATAATGTATAGACTGGGTGTAGTGGTGTAGTATAATGTATAGACTGGGTGTAGTGGTGTAGTATAATGTATAGACTGGGTGTAGTGGTGTAGTATAATGTATAGACTGGGTGTAGTGGTGTAGTATAATGTATAGACTGGGTGTAGTGTTGTAGTATAATGTATAGACTGGGTGTAGTGGTGTAGTATAATGTATAGACTGGGTGTAGTGGTGTGTATGTTTAGCTGGGTGTAGTGGTGTAGTATAATGTATAGACTGGGTGTAGTGTTGTGTATAATGTATAGACTGGTGTAGTGTTGTAGTATAGTATATAGACGGGTGTAGTGTTGTAGTATAATGTATAGACTGGTGTAGTGGTTAGTATAATGTTAGACTGGGTGTAGTGTTGTAGTATATGTATAGACTGGGTGTAGTGGTTGTAGTATATGTAGACTGGGTGTAGTGTTGTAGTATAATGTATAGACTGGGTGTAGTGTTGTAGTATAATGTATAGACTGGGTGTAGTGTTGTAGTATAATGTATAGACTGGGTGTAGTGTTGTAGTATAATGTATAGACTGGGTGTAGTGTTGTAGTATAATGTATAGACTGGGTGTAGTGGTGTAGTATAATGTATAGACTGGGTGTAGTGTTGTAGTATAATGTATAGACTGGGTGTAGTATAGTGTATAGACTGGGTGTAGTGGTGTAGTATAATGTATAGACTGGGTGTAGTATAATGTATAGACTGGGTGTAGTGGTGTAGTATAATGTATAGACTGGGTGTAGTGGTGTAGTATAATGTATAGACTGGGTGTAGTGTTGTAGTATAGTGTATAGACTGGGTGTAGTGGTGTAGTATAATGTATAGACTGGGTGTAGTATTGTAGTATAATGTATAGACTGGGTGTAGTGTTGTAGTATAATGTATAGACTGGGTGTAGTGTTGTAGTATAATGTATAGACTGGGTGTAGTATAATGTATAGACTGGGTGTAGTGGTGTAGTATAATGTATAGACTGGGTGTAGTGGTGTAGTATAATGTATAGACTGGGTGTAGTGGTGTAGTATAGTGTATAGACTGGGTGTAGTGTTGTAGTATAATGTATAGACTGGGTGTAGTGGTGTAGTATATCGTATAGACTGGTGTGTAGTGTTGTAGTATAGTGGTACAGACTGGGTGTAGTTGGTGTAGTATAATGTATAGACTGTGGTGTAGTGGTGTAGTATAATGTATAGACTGGGTGTAGTGGTGTAGTATAAGGTATAGACTGGTGTAGTGGTTGTAGTATAGTGTATAGACTCTGGTGTAGTGGTGTAGTATAATGTATAGACTGGTGTGTAGTGTTGTAGTATAATGTAATAGAGACTGGGTTGAGTATAATGTATAGACTGGGTGTAGTGGTGTAGTATAGTGTATAGACTGGGTGTAGTGGTGTAGTATAATGTATAGACTGGGTGTAGTGGTGTAGTATAGTGTATAGACTGGGTGTAGTGGTGTAGTATAATGTATAGACTGGGTGTAGTGGTGTAGTATAATGTATAGACTGGGTGTAGTGGTGTAGTATAATGTATAGACTGGGTGTAGTGGTGTAGTATAGTGTATAGACTGGGTGTAGTGGTGTAGTATAATGTATAGACTGAGTGTAGTGTTGTAGTATAATGTATAGACTGGGGTGTAGTGTTGTAGTATAATGTATAGACTGGGTGTAGTGTTGTAGTATAATGTATAGACTGGGTGTAGTGTTGTAGTATAATGTATAGACTGGGTGTAGTGTTGTAGTATAATGAGGAGCACCAGTTTGAGTCAAGAACTGCAACGCTGCTGGGTTTTTAATGCTCAACAGTTTCCTGTGTGTCTCAAGAATGGTCCACCACCGAAAAGACATACAGCCAACTTGACACAACTGTGGGAAGCATTGTAGTCAACATGGACCAGCATCCCTGTGGAACGGTATTGATACCTTGTAGAGTCCATGTCCTGACGAACTGAGGCTGTTCTGAGGGCAGAAGGTGGGGGTGCAACTCAGAACTAGGAAGGTGTTCCTAATGTTTGGTATATACTGTAGTACTCTCATTTCCCCTGTGATCTCCAGCAGACCTCCATAGTGGCTCATCAGTGGGGTTAGACCTCAGGGCGCCCCATCAGGGATGAACACTGATTTAGCAAACAAATGATCCATAATGGCCGCTTGTACTGTCTGTGGGTTGCGGTAATATGGTTACAGATCCACCTCCCACCGTATAGAGAGAGGAAACCATAGCCCATTTCCTTCCATTCTCTCTCTCTCTCTCTCTCTCTCTCTCTCTCTCTCTCTCTCTCTCTCTC
>NW_021822265.1:0-32696 GCF_901001165.1 Salmo trutta
GTCTTCTATAATAGCCTTATGATGGTACCAGTCTGTTCTAGCTTAGGATGGTACCAGTCTGTTCTAGTCTTCTATAACAGTCTTATGATGGTACCAGTCTGTTCTAGTCTTCTATAATAGCCTTATGTGGTACCAGTCTGTTCTAGTCTTATGATGGTACCTGTCTGTTCTAGTCTCTATAATAGCCTTTAATGGTACAGTCGTTCTAGCCTTCTATAATAGCCTTATGATGGTACCAGTCTGTTATAGTCTTCTATAATAGCCTTATGATGATACCAGTCTGTTCTAGTTTCTATAATAGTCTTATGATGGTACCAGTCTGTCTAGCCTTATGATGGTACCAGTCGTTCTAGTCTTCTATAACAGTATTATGATGTACCAGTCTGTCTAGTTTCTATAATAGCCTTATGATGGTACCAGTTTGTTCTAGTCTTATGTGGTACCAGTTGTTCTAGTCTTATGATGGTACAGTTGGTTCTTGTCTTCTATAATAGCCTTATAATGGTACCAGTCTGTTTCTAGCCTTATGATGGTACAGTCTGTTCTAGTCTTCTATAATAGTCTTATGATGGTACCAGTCTGTTCTAGTCTTCTATAATAGCCTTATGATGATACCAGTCTGTTCTAGTCTTCTATAATAGTCTTATGATGGTACCAGTCTGTTCTAGACTTCTATAATAGCCTTATGATGGTACCAGTCTGTTCTAGCCTTATGATGGTACCAGTCTGTTCTAGCCTTATGATGGTACCAGTCTGTTCTAGTCTTCTATAATAGTCTTATGATGGTACCAGTCTGTTCTAGCCTTATGATGGTACCAGTCTGTTCTAGTCTTCTATAATAGCCTTATGATGGTACCAGTCTGTTCTAGTCGTCTATAATAGTCATGATGGTACCAGTCTGTTCTAGTCGTCTATAATCGTCTTATGATGGTACTAGTCTGTTCTAGCCTTATGATGGTATCAGTCTGTTCTAGTCTTCTATAATAGCCTTATGATGATACCAGTCTGTTCTAGTCTTCTATAACAGTCTTATAATGGTACCAGTCTGTTCTAGCCTTATGATGGTACCAGTCTGTTCTAGTCTTCTATAATAGTCTTATGATGGTACCAGTCTGTTCTAGTCTTCTATAATAGCCTTATGATGGTACCAGTCTGTTCTAGTCTTCTAAATAGACTTATGATGGTACCAGTCTGTTCTAGCCTTATGATGGTACCAGTCTGTTCTAGTCTTATGATGGTACCAGTCTGTTCTAGTCTTCTATAATAGCCTTATAATGGTACCAGTCTGTTCTAGCCTTATGATGGTACCAGTCTGTTCTAGCCTTATGATGGTACCAGTCTGTTCTAGTCTTATGATGGTCCCAGTCTGTTCTAGTCTTCTATAATAGCCTTATGATGGTACCAGTCTGTTCTAGCCTTATGATGGTACCAGTCTGTTCTAGCCTTATGATGGTACCAGTCTGTTCTAGTCTTCTATAATAGCCTTATGATGGTACCAGTCTGTTCTAGTCTTCTATAATAGCCTTATGATGGTACCAGTCTGTTATAGTCTTCTATAATAGCCTTATGATGATACCAGTCTGTTCTAGTCTTCTATAATAGTCTTATGATGGTACCAGTCTGTTCTAGCCTTATGATGGTACCAGTCTGTTCTAGTCTTCTATAATAGCCTTATGATGGTACCAGTCTGTTCTAGTCTTATGATGGTACCAGTCTGTTTCTAGTCTTATGATGGTACCAGTCTGTTCTAGTCTTCTATAATAGCCTTATAATGGTACCAGTCTGTTCTAGCCTTATGATGGTACCAGTCTGTTCTAGTCTTCTATAATAGTCTTATGATGGTACCAGTCTGTTCTAGTCTTCTATAATAGCCTTATGATGATACCAGTCTGTTCTAGTCTTCTATAATAGTCTTATGATGGTACCAGTCTGTTCTAGTCTTCTATAATAGCCTTATGATGGTACCAGTCTGTTCTAGCCTTATGATGGTACCAGTCTGTTCTAGCCTTATGATGGTACCAGTCTGTTCTAGTCTTCTATAATAGTCTTATGATGGTACCAGTCTGTTCTAGTCTTCTATAATAGTCTTATGATGGTACCAGTCTGTTCTAGTCTTCTGTAATAGCCTTATGATGATACCAGTCTGTTCTAGTCTTCTATAATAGTCTTATGATGGTACCAGTCTGTTCTAGTCTTCTATAATAGCCTTATGATGGTACCAGTCTGTTCTAGCCTTATGATGGTACCAGTCTGTTCTAGTCTTCTATAATAGTCTTATGATGGTACCAGTCTGTTCTAGTCTTATGATGGTACCAGTCTGTTCTAGTCTTCTATAATAGTCTTATGATGGTACCAGTCTGTTCTAGTCTTCTATAATAGCCTTATGATGGTACCAGTCTGTTCTAGCCTTATGATGGTACCAGTCTGTTCTAGCCTTATGATGGTACCAGTCTGTTCTAGTCTTCTATAATAGTCTTATGATGGTACCAGTCTGTTCTAGTCTTCTATAATAGTCTTATGATGGTACCAGTCTGTTCTAGTCTTCTATAATAGCCTTATGATGATACCAGTCTGTTCTAGTCTTCTATAATAGTCTTATGATGGTACCAGTCTGTTCTAGTCTTCTATAATAGTCTTATGATGGTACCAGTCTTTTCTAGTCTTATGATGGTACCAGTCTGTTCTAGTCTTATGATGGTACCAGTCTGTTCTAGTCTTCTATAATAGCCTTATGATGGTACCAGTCTGTTCTAGTCTTATGATGGTACCAGTCTGTTCTAGTCTTATGATGGTACCAGTCTGTTCTTGTCTTCTATAATAGCCTTATAATGGTACCAGTCTGTTCTAGCCTTATGATGGTACCAGTCTGTTCTAGTCTTCTATAATAGTCTTATGATGGTACCAGTCTGTTCTAGTCTTCTATAATAGTCTTATGATGGTACCAGTCTGTTCTAGTCTTCTATAATAGCCTTATGATGGTACCAGTCTGTTCTAGCCTTATGATGGTACCAGTCTGTTCTAGCCTTATGATGGTACCAGTCTGTTCTAGTCTTCCATAATAGTCTTATGATGGTACCAGTCTGTTCTAGCCTTATGATGGTACCAGTCTGTTCTAGTCTTCTATAATAGCCTTATGATGGTACCAGTCTGTTCTAGTCGTCTATAATAGTCATGATGGTACCAGTCTGTTCTAGTCGTCTATAATCGTCTTATGATGGTACTAGTCTGTTCTAGCCTTATGATGGTATCAGTCTGTTCTAGTCTTCTATAATAGCCTTATGATGATACCAGTCTGTTCTAGTCTTCTATAACAGTCTTATAATGGTACCAGTCTGTTCTAGCCTTATGATGGTACCAGTCTGTTCTAGTCTTCTATAATAGTCTTATGATGGTACCAGTCTGTTCTAGTCTTCTATAATAGCCTTATGATGGTACCAGTCTGTTCTAGTCTTCTAAATAGACTTATGATGGTACCAGTCTGTTCTAGCCTTATGATGGTACCAGTCTGTTCTAGTCTTATGATGGTACCAGTCTGTTCTAGTCTTCTATAATAGCCTTATAATGGTACCAGTCTGTTCTAGCCTTATGATGATACCAGTCTGTTCTAGTCTTCTATAATAGTCTTATGATGGTCCCAGTCTGTTCTAGTCTTCTATAATAGCCTTATGATGGTACCAGTCTGTTCTAGCCTTATGATGGTACCAGTCTGTTCTAGCCTTATGATGGTACCAGTCTGTTCTAGTCTTCTATAATAGCCTTATGATGGTACCAGTCTGTTCTAGTCTTCTATAATAGCCTTATGATGGTACCTGTCTGTTCTAGCCTTATGATGGTACCAGTCTGTTCTAGTCTTCTATAACAGTCTTATGATGGTACCAGTCTGTTCTAGTCTTCTATAATAGCCTTATGATGGTACCAGTCTGTTCTAGTCTTATGATGGTACCAGTCTGTTCTAGTCTTATGATGGTACCAGTCTGTTCTAGTCTTCTATAATAGCCTTATAACGGTACCAGTCTGTTCTAGCCTTATGATGGTACCAGTCTGTTCTAGTCTTCTATAATAGTCTTATGATGGTACCAGTCTGTTCTAGTCTTCTATAATAGCCTTATGATGATACCAGTCTGTTCTAGTCTTCTATAATAGTCTTATGATGGTACCAGTCTGTTCTAGTCTTCTATAATAGCCTTATGATGGTACCAGTCTGTTCTAGCCTTATGATGGTACCAGTCTGTTCTAGCCTTATGATGGTACCAGTCTGTTCTAGTCTTCTATAATAGTCTTATGATGGTACCAGTCTGTTCTAGTCTTCTATAATAGTCTTATGATGGTACCAGTCTGTTCTAGTCTTCTATAATAGCCTTATGATGGTACCAGTCTGTTCTAGTCTTCTATAATAGCCTTATGATGGTACCAGTCTGTTCTAGCCTTATGATGGTACCAGTCTGTTCTAGCCTTATGATGGTACCAGTCTGTTCTAGTCTTCTATAATAGTCTTATGATGGTACCAGTCTGTTCTAGTCTTCTATAATAGTCTTATGATGGTACCAGTCTGTTCTAGCCTTATGATGGTACCAGTCTGTTCTAGTCTTCTATAATAGTCTTATGACGGTACCAGTCTGTTCTAGTCTTCTATAATAGCCTTATGATGGTACCAGTCTGTTCTAGCCTTATGATGGTACCAGTCTGTTCTAGTCTTCTATAACAGACTTATGACGGTACCAGTCTGTTCTAGTCTTCTATAATAGTCTTATAATGGTACCAGTCTGTTCTAGTCTTCTATAATAGCCTTATAATGGTACCAGTCTGTTCTAGCCTTATGATGATACCAGTCTGTTCTAGTCTTCTATAATAGTCTTATGATGGTACCAGTCTGTTCTAGTCGTCTATAATCGTCTTATGATGGTACTAGTCTGTTCTAGCCTTATGATGGTATCAGTCTGTTCTAGTGTTCTATAATAGCCTTATGATGATACCAGTCTGTTCTAGTCTTCTATAACAGTCTTATAATGGTACCAGTCTGTTCTAGCCTTATGATGGTACCAGTCTGTTCTAGTCTTCTATAATAGTCTTATGATGGTACCAGTCTGTTCTAGTCTTCTATAATAGCCTTATGATGGTACCATTCTGTTCTAGCCTTATGATGGTACCAGTCTGTTCTAGTCTTATGATGGTACCAGTCTGTTCTAGTCTTCTATAATAGCCTTATAATGGTACCAGTCTGTTCTAGCCTTATGATGATACCAGTCTGTTCTAGTCTTCTATAATAGTCTTATGATGGTACCAGTCTGTTCTAGTCTTCTATAATAGCCTTATGATGGTACCAGTCTGTTCTAGCCTTATGATGGTACCAGTCTGTTCTAGCCTTATGATGGTACCAGTCTGTTCTAGTCTTCTATAATAGCCTTATGATGGTACCAGTCTGTTCTAGTCTTCTATAATAGCCTTATGATGGTACCAGTCTGTTATAGTCTTCTATAATAGCCTTATGATGATACCAGTCTGTTCTAGTCTTCTATAATAGTCTTATGATGGTACCAGTCTGTTCTAGCCTTATGATGGTACCAGTCTGTTCTAGTCTTCTATAACAGTCTTATGATGGTACCAGTCTGTTCTAGTCTTCTATAATAGCCTTATGATGGTACCAGTCTGTTCTAGTCTTATGATGGTACCAGTCTGTTCTAGTCTTATGATGGTACCAGTCTGTTCTAGTCTTCTATAATAGCCTTATAATGGTACCAGTCTGTTCTAGCCTTATGATGGTACCAGTCTGTTCTAGTCTTCTATAATAGTCTTATGATGGTACCAGTCTGTTCTAGTCTTCTATAATAGCCTTATGATGATACCAGTCTGTTCTAGTCTTCTATAATAGTCTTATGATGGTACCAGTCTGTTCTAGTCTTCTATAATAGCCTTATGATGGTACCAGTCTGTTCTAGCCTTATGATGGTACCTGTCTGTTCTAGTCTTCTATAATAGTCTTATGATGATACCAGTCTGTTCTAGCCTTATGATGGTACCAGTCTGTTCTAGTCTTCTATAATAGCCTTATGATGGTACCAGTCTGTTCTAGTCTTCTATAACAGACTTATGACGGTACCAGTCTGTTCTAGTCTTCTATAAAAGTCTTATAATGGTACCAGTCTGTTCTAGTCTTCTATAATAGCCTTATAATGGTACCAGTCTGTTCTAGCCTTATGATGATTCCAGTCTGTTCTAGTCTTCTATAATAGTCTTATGATGGTACCAGTCTGTTCTAGTCTTCTATAATAGCCTTATGATGGTACCAGTCTGTTCTAGCCTTATGATGGTACCAGTCTGTTCTAGCCTTATGATGGTACCAGTCTGTTCTAGTCTTCTATAATAGTCTTATGATGGTACCAGTCTGTTCTAGTCTTCTATAACAGACTTATGACGGTACCAGTCTGTTCTAGTCTTCTATAATAGCCTTATGATGGTACCAGTCTGTTCTAGTCTTCCATAATAGCCGTATGATGTTAAAAGTCTGTTCTAGCCTTATAATGGTACCAGTCTGTTCTAGTCTTCTATAATAGTCTTATGATGGTACCAGTCTGTTCTAGTCTTCTATAATAGTCTTATGATGGTACCTTATGGTGATACTTCACATCTCAAAATTGGGTTACTTAATGTTAGATCCCTCACTTCCAAGGCAGTTATAGTCAATGAACTAATCACTGATCATAATCTTGATGTGATTGGCCTGACTGAAACATGGCTTAAGCCTGATGAATTTACTGTGTTAAATGAGGCCTCACCCCCTGGTTACACTAGTGACCAAACCCCCCGTGCATCCGGCAAAGGCGGAGGTGTTGCTAACATCTACGATAGCAAATTTCAATTTACAAAAAAAAAAACAATGACGTTTTTGTCTTTTGAGCTTCTAGTCAAGACATCTATGCAGCCTACTCAATCACTTTTTATAGCTACTGTTTACAGGCCTCCTGGGCCATATGCAGTGTTCCTTACTGAGTTCCCTGAATTCCTATCGGATCTTGTAGTCATAGCAGATAATATTCTAATTTTTGGTGACTTTAACATTCACATGGAAAAGTCCACAGACCCACTCCAAAAGGCTTTCGGAGCCATCATCGACTCAGTGGGTTTTGTCCAACATGTCTCTGGACCTACTCACTGCCACAGTCATACTCTGGACCTAGTTTTGTCCCATGGAATAAATGTTGTGGATCTTAATGTTTTTCCTCACAATCCTGGATTATCGGACCACCATTTTATTGCGTTTACAATTGCAACAAATAATCTGCTCAGACCCCAACCAAGGAAGATTAAAAGTCGTGCTATAAATTCTCAGACAACCCAAAGATTCCTTGATGCCCTTCCAGACTCCCTCTGCCTACCCAAGGACGTCAGAGGACAAAAATCAGTTAACCACCTAACCGAGGAACTCAATTCAACCTTGCGCAATACCCTAGATGCAGTTGCACCCCTAAAAATTAAAAACATCTGTCATAAGAAACTAGCTCCCTGGTATACAGAAAATACACGAGCTCTGAAGCAAGCTTCCAGAAAATTGGAACGGAAATGGCGCCACACTAAACTGGAAGTCTTCCGACTAGCTTGGAAAGACAGTACCGTGCAGTATCGAAGAGCCCTCACTGCTGCACGATCATCCTATTGTTCCAACTTAATTGAGGAAAATAAGAACAATCCGAAATTTCTTTTTGACACTGTCGCAAAGCTAACTAAAAAGCAGCATTCGCAAATGGAGGATGGCTTTCACTTCAGCAGTAATAAATTTATGAACTTTTTTGAGGAAAAGATCATGATCATTAGAAAGCAAATTACGGACTCATCTTTAAATCTGGGTATTCCTCCAGGGCTTCATTGTCCAGAGTCTGCACAACTCTGCCAGGACCTTGGCTCAAGGGAGATACTAAAGTGTTTTAGTACTATATCTCTTGACACAATGATGAAAATAATCATGGCCTCCAAACCCTCAAGCTGCATACTGGACCCTATTCCAACTAAACTACTGAAAGAGCTGCTTCCTGTGCTTGGCCCTCCTATGTTGAACATAATAAACGGCTCTCTATCCACCGGATGTGTACCAAGCTCACTAAAAGTGGCAGTAATAAAGCCTCTCTTGAAAAAGCCGAATCTTGACCCAGAAATTATAAAAAACTATCGGCCTATATCGAATCTTCCATTCCTCTCAAAAATTTTAGAAAAAGTTGTTGCGCAGCAACTCACTGCCTTCCTGAAGACAAACAATGTATACGAAACGCTTCAGTCTGGTTTTAGACCCCATCATAGCACTGAGACTGCACTTGTGAAGGTGGTAAATGACCTTTTAATGACGTCAGACCGAGGCTCTGCATCTGTCCTCGTGCTCCTAGATCTTAGTGCCGCTTTTGATACCATCGATCACCACATTCTTTTGGAGAGATTGGAAACCCAAATTGGTCTACATGGACAAGTTCTGGCCTGGTTTAGATCTTATCTGTCGGAAAGATATCAGTTTGTCTCTGTGAATGGTTCGTCCTCTGACAAATCAATTGTAAATTTCGGTGTTCCTCAAGGTTCCGTTCTAGGACCACTATTGTTTTCACTATATATTTTACCTCTTGGGGATGTCATTCGAAAACATAATGTTAAATTTCACTGCTATGCGGACGACACACAGCTGTACATTTCAATGAAACATGGTGAAGCCCCAAAATTGCCCTCGCTAGAAGCCTGTGTTTCAGACATAAGGAAGTGGATGGCTGCAAATTTTCTACTTTTAAACTCGGACAAAACAGAGATGCTTGTCCTAGGTCCCAAGAAACAAAGAGATCTTCTGTTGAATCTGACAATTAATCTGGATGGTTGTACAGTCGTCTCAAATAAAACTGTGAAGGACCTCGGCGTTACTCTGGACCCTGATCTCTCTTTTGAAGAACATATCAAGACTGCTTCAAGGACAGCTTTTTTCCATCTACGTAACATTGCAAAAATCAGAAACTTTCTGTCCAAAAATGACGCAGAAAAATTAATCCATGCTTTTGTTACTTCTAGGCTCGACTACTGCAATGCTCTACTTTCCGGCTACCCGGATAAAGCACTAAACAAACTTCAGTTAGTGCTAAATACGGCTGCTAGAATCCTGACTAGAACCAAAAAATTTGATCATATTACTCCAGTGCTAGCTTCCCTACACTGGCTTCCTGTTAAGGCAAGGGCTGATTTCAAGGTTTTACTGCTAACCTACAAAGCATTACATGGGCTTGCTCCTACCTATCTTTCCGATTTGGTCCTGCCGTACATACCTACACGTACGCTACGGTCACAAGACGCAGGCCTCCTAATTGTCCCTAGAATTTCTAAGCAAACGGCTGGAGGTAGGGCTTTCTCCTATAGAGCTCCATTTTTATGGAATGGTCTGCCTACCCATGTGAGAGACGCAGACTCAGTCTCAACCTTTAAGTCTTTACTGAAGACTTATCTCTTCAGTAGGTCCTATGATTAAGTATAGTCTGGCCCAGGAGTGTGAAGGTGAACGGAAAGGCTGGAGCAACGAACCGCCCTTGCTGTCTCTGCCTTGTCGGTTCCCCTCTTCCCACTGGGATTCTCTGCCTCTAACCCTTTTACAGGGGCTGAGTCACTGACTTACTGGTGTTCTTCCATGCCGTCCATGGGAGGGGTGCGTCACTTGAGTAGGTTGAGCCACTGACGTGGTCTTCCTGTCTGGGCTGGCGCCCCCCCCTTGGGTTGTGCCGTGGCGGACATCTTTGTGGGCTATACTCGGCCTTGTCTTCGGACGGTAAGTTGGTGGTTGTAGATATCCCTCTAGTGGTGTGGGGGCTGTGCTTTGGCAAAGTGGGTGGGGTTATATCCTGCCTGTTTGGCCCTGTCCGGGGGTATCATCGGATGGGGCCACAGTGTCTTCTGATCCCTCCTGTCTCAGCCTCCAGTATTTATGCTGCAGTAGTTTATGTGTCGGGGGGCTAGGGTCAGTCTGTTACATCTGGAGTATTCTCTTGTCTTATCCAGTGTCCTGTGTGAATGTAAATATGCTCTCTCTAATTCTCTCTTTCTTTCTTTCTTTCTCTCTCTCGGAGGACCTGAGCCCTAGGACTACCTGGCATGATGACTCCTTGCTGTCCCCAGTCCACCTGGCCATGCTGCTGCTCCAGTTTCAACTGTTCTGCCTGCGGCTACGGAACCCTGACCTGTTCACCGGACGTGCTTGTTGCACCCTCGACAATTACTATGATTATTATTATTTGACCATGCTGGTCATTTACGAACATTTTAACATCTTGACCATGTTCTGTTATAATATCCACCCGGCACAGCCGGAAGAGGACTGGCCACCCCTCATAGCCTGGTTCCTCTCTAGGTTTCTTCCTAGGTTTTTGGCCTTTCTCAGGAGTTTTTCCTAGGGAGTTTTTCCCAGCCACCGTGCTTCTTTCACATGCATTGCTTGCTGTTTGGGGTTTTAGGCTGGGTTTCTGTACAGCACTTTGAGATTTCAGCTGATGTACGAAGGGCTATATAAATAAATTTGATTTGATTTGATACCAGTCTGTTCTACTCTTATGATGGTACCAGTCTGTTCTAGTCTTATGATGGTACCAGTCTGTTCTAGTCTTCTATAATAGTCTTATGATGGTACCAGTCTGTTCTAGTCTTCTATAATAGCCTTATGATGGTACCAGTCTGTTCTAGTCTTCTATAATAGCCTTATGATGGTACCAGTCTGTTCTAGCCTTATGATGGTACCAGTCTGTTCTAGTCTTCTATAATAGCCTTATGATGGTACCAGTCTGTTCTAGTCTTCTATAATAATTTTATGATGGTACCAGTCTGTTCTAGTCTTCTATAATAGTCTTATGATGGTACCAGTCTGTTCTAGTCTTATGATGGTACCAGTCTGCTCTGGTCTTATGATGGTTCCAGTCTGTTCTAGTCTTCCATAATAGTCTTATGATGGTACCAGTCTGTTCTAGTCTTCTAAATAGACTTATGATGGTACCAGTCTGTTCTAGCCTTATGATGGTACCAGTCTGTTCTAGTCTTATGATGGTACCAGTCTGTTCTAGTCTTCTATAATAGCCTTATGATGGTACCAGTCTGTTCTAGTCTTATGATGGTACCAGTCTGTTCTAGTCTTCTATAATAGCCTTATGATGGTACCAGTCTGTTCTAGCCTTATAATGGTACAAGTCTGTTCTAGCCTTATGATGATACCAGTCTGTTCTAGTCTTATGATGGTACCAGTCTGTTCTAGTCTTCTATAATAGTCTTATGATGGTACCAGTCTGTTCTAGTCTTCATTGAGTGTCATCACAATATCTTCACCATGACACTACAGCTGGACCTCTGAAACATACAATAGGCAGAATCTCTTTGATTCCTTACGTCCTCTCACTTTCTACTGGAAACCCACTGGATGGAAAGGCGAGGAGAGAAGCCAGGGGTCAAGGAAACGCAACGGACAGCGTTCCATATAAGAAAACTCAATACCGGCATCCGTCTTGAGCCCAACGCCGCTGTAGTAGGGAAAATAACATCTGAACAGCCATAGTCAAACACCACAATGTATTTTCATTGAAGCAGGGGTCTGTATTGTGACACACTACTACAAATACAGTATCTCATGTGTGTAGGCTTTTAGGAAAATAAACCAGTTTACTAAAGATGACCTAAAGCCCAGGCTGTCTTAACTAGTACACGGTAGTGAATAACTAGTTGGTTAAAGATGACCTAAAGCCCAGGTTGTCTTTACTAGTACACGGTAGTGAATAACTAGTTGATTATAGATGACCTAAAGCCCAGGTTGTCTTTACTAGTACACGGTAGTAAATAACTAGTTGATTATAGATGACCTAAAGCCCAGGTTGTCTTTACTAGTACACGGTAGTAAATAACTAGTTGATTTGAACAGGCTTCTCTTTCTTTTTGCACTGAAACCAATTTGTTTCCATATAGTATTTATTACATTTTACAACACATTTCACAAATAAGACACAGAACTCATTTTAACAGGACCATGACAGCGAGACATGGATTTTTACATCATGCCAAAAAGAAATACAAATCATTAAAGTCATTTTGATATATATATATCCTTGTATAGTTTAAACATCACATTCGCTTCTCTTTTTTTCATATACAAGCACATAACATCTATTTCAACCCAGGATGTAATTTGCAATAATACCTGGACTGTTCAGGTCCAGTCATCTCATTTACAATAGGACAGAATTCCTACACACGTATTATTTATAAAGACAAGGACATAATCCACACACACGCGTATCCTTTTCAGAGAATAACAGAAATATAATCAGGAGGGTGAAAATTATTTCAGTAAACTCTGCTTCTCCATCTATGGATATTGTACATCACAGTATCTGGGGCTGTCCCAAATGGAACCCTATACAGTGCACTACTTTTGACCAAAACCATATAGGCCCCTGGTGAAACTAAGTGTACTACTTAGTGAATAGGGTTCTATGGTCAAACTAAGTGTACTACTTAGTGAATAGGGGTCCATGGTCAAACTAAGTGCACTACTTAGTGAATAGGGTCCCATTAGAGACGAACACACACTTAAACTGCTGAATGTAAAGAGTCGCTTCACTTCTATAGCGACTACAAAAACAAAACAAAACACTCAACCAATCAAGACAGTATAGTACATTGTCAGAACAAGCAACCAGCTAGGGACAAAAATACCTTTCAACGGGGTGACAGACTCACACTGGACTCAATATCTGATCCACTCCAACTATACAAGTCAAAAGGATGAGATCCTAAAGCTGAGAGATGGAATGGGTTTCTGTCTGAACTGGACCTGCTGATGGCACGTTCACTTCCTGGGCACAATAGACTGTGCCGATGATTGGTCAAAAGCAGCAAGTAGCCATCCTATAGCCCATCATTCCTTAGTGGAGTTGGCTGGCTGGCTGGCTGGGGGAATGTCTCAGAGGAGGAACCAGTGTGCTCTTCTGAAGAAGTCACTTTGACCCATGTGTGTTATAGAAGGAGCAGTATCTTTCAGAAATAAAATCAAAACCTTGTTAAATTAGGTCACTGGTTGAACACCAGCGGTAGAGGACAGCTGGTATTTAGCATCTGTCCATGAAGAGACAAAAACAAAATGGGACTTGGAGCACATTTACCAGTCCTAGTGTAGAAGGACTAGACATGGCATCACTCAACTATAGAAAGAAGAGTTGTCAATCTCAGATTAGAAGATACATGTGTTTGTTATTAGGACCAGCGACTATAGTAACTGTGGATCGGAGAGAAGCTGTGGAAGGATGGATACGTGGGATTAGAAGAGAGAGATGAAGTGTGTGTGGTGTGTGTGTGTGTGTGTGTGTGTGTGTGTGTGTGGATCAGAATGTAGGGAGGTACTGGTGTGTGTGTGTGTGTGTGTGTGTGTGTGTGTGTGTGTGTGTGTGTGTGTGTGTGTGTGTGTTCAGATCAGAATGTAGGGAGGTACTGGTGTGTGTGTGTGTTCAGAATGTAGGGAGGTACTGGTGTGTGTGGATCAGAATGTAGGGAGGTACTGGTGTGTGTGTGTGTGTGTGTGTGTTCAGAATGTAGGGAGGTACTGGTGTGTGTGTGTGTGTGTGTGTGTGTGTGTGTGTGTGTGTTCAGATCAGAATATAAGGAGGTACTGGTGTGTGTGTGTGTGTGTTCAGATCAGAATATAAGGAGGTACTGGTGTGTGTGTGTGTGTAGATCAGATTGTAGGGAGGTACTGGTGTGTGTTCAGATCAGAAGATGGGGATGTAGTTGTCTATCTTGGCGCGGTGCCTCTGTGCGATACACTCAGCGATCCACACGATGTTCCTACACTCCTGCTCCTTCAGCTTGACATAGGCATAGAACACACTGAAGTGGAACTGGTTCAGAAACGCCAGCTTGTTCAGCTTCACCTGCAGGACACAGCACATCAGGGTGGTGGGTTAACGAGGACACCGGGGGGTCGTGGGGTTAACGAGGACACCGGGGGGGTCGTGGGGTTAAACGAGGACACCGGGGGGGGGGGGGTCGTGGGGTTAAACGAGGACACCGGGGGGGGTCATGGGGTTAAACGAGGACACCGGGGGGGGGTCGTGGGGTTAACGAGGACACCGGGGGTCCTGGGTTAACGAGGACACCGGGGGTCCTGGGTTAACGAGGACACCGGGGGTCCTGGGTTAACGAGGACACCGGGGGTCGATCCCTGAAGACTGGGTTCAACACCACGTGGTGTAACATGTGAAACAACTAGTGATCCCTGAAGACTGGGTTCAACACCACGTGGTGTAATATGTAAAACAACCAGTGATCCCTGAAGACTGGGTTCAACACCAGGTGGTGTAACATGTGAAACAACCAGTGATCCCTGAAGACTGGGTTCAACACCACGTGGTGTAATATGTAAAACAACCAGTGATCCCTGAAGACTGGGTTCAACACCAGGTGGTGTAACATGTGAAACAACTAGTGATCCCTGAAGACTGTGTTCAACACCACGTGGTGTAATATGTGAAACAACCAGTGATCCCTGAAGACTGGGTTCAACACCACTTGGTGTAATATGTGAAACAACCAGTGATCCCTGAAGACTGGGTTCAACACCAGGTGGTGTAACATGTGAAACAACTAGTGATCCCTGAAGACTGTGTTCAACACCACGTGGTGTAATATGTGAAACAACCAGTGATCCCTGAAGACTGGGTTCAACACCAGGTGGTGTAATATGTGAAACAACCAGTGATCCCTGAAGACTGGGTTCAACACCACTTGGTGTAATATGTGAAACAACCAGTGATCCCTGAAGACTGGGTTGAGAAACACTGGACTATAGTTCAGCCTAAAAACCAATGCAATATGAACAAAGCCAACAACCACCCTACCCCTAAAAACTAGTCTACACCTTCAAAAGCCGGATTTATACCATATGGTCATACCTTACCAACAACCCCACACCTAGGCCTTGGGGGTTCTGGTAATACTACGATGAGAGGGGAGTGTGTGTGTGTGTGGATATGTAGGAGTCACGCTGCTCACCTCATGCTCAAAGAACCTGTCCTCCAGTGTCTTGTCCCCTGGGTTGCTGCCTGCTCCCTCAAACAGGAGCTTGTATTCCTGAGAGGAGAGGAGAGAGAGAGAGGAGTTAGCTGGTCTGAGCTGGGTCACCATATGTTTTGGACTATCAAATAGGATGATGTAGGAGGGTAGATGTATTGCTGGGGGATTGAGAGCCTATTCATTGGTCCTCTGCTTCAGATCAACTGGTTCTACAAACGGATACCATGTCCTTACAGCAGGTGTATTTCTCTAAGTGACTCTACATCTAAGGGATATTACTATAGCAGATGGACTGTAAAGCTGTAAAGTGACCCTTCACCTAAGGGATATTACTATAGCAGACGGACTGTAAAGCTGTAAAGTGACTCTTCACCTAAGGGATATTACTATAGCAGATGGACTGTAAAGCTGTAAAGTGACTCTTCATCTAAGGGATATTACCATAGCAGATGGACTGTAAAGCTGTAAAGTGGTCTCATATTGTTAGACTGTACTTCAGCGTATGGGATAGACCTATATGTTTGTCATTGATGTTCAGGTCACAGAATAGAAAAAAAGACTTGAAGATGCTGAGTTTAACTTGTCAGGTTAGACTCCGTATCTAAACCGGGCCTGCCCGGTCAGGTTAGACTCCGTATCTAAGCCGGGCCTGCCCGGTCAGGTTAGACTCCGTATCTAAGCCGGGCCTGCCCGGTCAGGTTAGACTCCGTATCTAAGCCGGGCCTGCCCGGTCAGGTTAGACTCCATAGTAGTAAGGACCAGTAACTGACAGGGTAGTAGACAGTAGGCTAGGCTAGTAGTAGCAGTAGTAAGGACCAGTAACTGACAGGGTAGTAGGCTAGGCTAGTAGTAAGGACCAGTAACTGACAGGGTAGTAGGCTAGGCTAGTAGTAAGGACCAGTAACTGACAGGGTAGTAGGCTAGGCTAGTAGTAAGGACCAGTAACTGACAGGGTAGTAGGCTAGGCTAGTAGTAAGGACCAGTAACTGACAGGGTAGTAGGCTAGGCTAGTAGTAAGGACCAGTAACTGACAGGGTAGTAGGCTAGGCTAGTAGTAAGGACCAGTAACTGACAGGGTAGTAGGCTAGGCTAGTAGTAAGGACCAGTAACTGACAGGGTAGTAGGCTAGGCTAGTAGTAAGGACCAGTAACTGACAGGGTAGTAGGCTAGGCTAGTAGTAAGGACCAGTAACTTACAGGGTAGTAGACAGTAGGCTAGGTTAGTAGTAGCAAGGACCAGTAACTGACAGGGTAGTAGTAATCGCAGTATAACTTACAGGGTAGAAGTCGGCCACAGCTTTGACCTGTTCGTAGTCGTCAGCGCGGGCAAGCTGAGCCAGCCCCTCAGGGTACAGCTTGCCACAGTGGGGGAACAGCTTGGCACGGTCCTCCTTAGACAGTTCCGTACCAAATGAGTTGATGGTGATGATGAAGGCCCTCCTGTCCGCCTCAAACTGGACACACACAGGGAGGGGAAATAGGAAACTGATTGATTGACAGAGATTAATATACTAGAATACACTTCAAGGTGTGTGTAAATGTTTTCTTTAAATTGGATGGTCCAGTATAAATGACTAAAGAGAAACACCACAGTGCATTTGGAAAGTATTCAGACCCCTTGACGTTTCCCACATTTTGTTACGTTACAGCCTTATTCTAACATGGATTCAATTGTTTTCTTTTCTCATCACTACACACACAATACCGTGACGATAAAGCAAAAACAAGTTGACATTTTGCAAATATATATATATTTTTAATTAAAAACTCTGTACTTTGTTGAAGCACCTTTGGCAGCGATTACAGCCTCCAGTCTTCTTGGGAATGACGATAGAAGCTTGGCACATCTGTATTTGGGGAGTTTTTATTTAACTAGGCAAGTCAGTTAAGGACAAATTCTTATTTACAATGATGGCCTACACTGGCCAAACCCGGACGACGCTGTGCCAATTGTGCGCCGCCCTATGGGACCCCCAGTCACGGCCGGTTGTGATACAGCCTGGAATCAAACCAGGGTGTCTGTAGTGACGCCTCAAGCACTGAGATGCAGTGCCTTAGACTGCTGCGTCACTCGGGAGCCTTGAGTTTCTCCCATTCTTCTCTGCAGATCCTCTCAAGCTGGATGGGGAGTGTTGTGGCACAGCTATTTTCAGGTCTCTCCAGAGATGTTCGATCCGGTTCAAGTCCGGGCTCTGACTGGACCGCTCAAGGACATTCAGAGACTCGTCCTGAAGCCACTAATGCGTTGTCTTGACTGTGTGCTTAGGGTCATTGTCCTGTTGGAAGGTGAACCTTCACCCCAGTCTGAGGTCCTGAGCACTCTGGAGCGGGTTTTCATCAAGGATCTCTCTGTACTTTGCTCCGATCATCTTTCCCTCGATCCTGACTAGTCTCCCAGTCCCTGCCGCTGAAAAACATCCCCACAGCATGATGCTGCCAACACTATGCTTCACCGTAGGGATGGTGCCAGGTTATGCTTGGCATTCGGATCAAATAGTTCAATCTTGGTTTCATCAGACCAAAGAATCTTGTTTCTCATAGTCTGAGAGTCTTCAGGTGCCATTTGGCAAACTCCAAGCGGGCTGTCATGTGCCTTTTCCTGAGGAATGGCTCCCGTCTGGCCACTCTATCATAAAGGCTTGATTTGTGGAGTGCTGCAGAGATGGGAAAACCTTCCAGAAGGACAACCATCTCCACAGAGGAAGTCTAGAGCTCTGTCACAGTGGCAGTTTGGCCGGGTCGGCCAGCTCTAGAAAGAGTCTTGGTGTTTCCAAACTTCTTTCATTTAAGAATGATGGAGTCCACTGTGTTCTTGGGGACCGTCAATGCTGCAGAAATGTTTTGGTACCCTTCCCCAGATCTGTGCCTCAACACAATCCTGTCTTGGAGCTCTACGGACAATTTCTTTGACCTCATGGCTTGGTTTTTGCTCTGACATGCACTGTCCACTGTGGGACCTTATATAAACAGGTGTGTGCCTTTCCAAATCATGTCCAATCAATTGAATTTACCACAGGTGGACTCTAATCAATTTGTAGAAACATCTCAAGGATGATCAATGGAAACTAGATGCACCTGAGCTCAATTTCAGGTCTCACAGCAAAGGGTCTGAATACTTATGTAAATCTGTTTTTATTTTTAATATATTTCCCGAAAATGTCTAAAAAACAGTTTTTTTGCTTGTCATTATGGGGTATTGTGTGTAGATTGATGAGTTTCTTTTGTAATCCATTTTAGAATAAGGCTGTAACGTAACAAAAACGTGGAAAAAGTCAAGGGGTCTGAATACTTTCCCGAAGGCGCCGTATATATCAAGTTAACTTTGTAATAAGGGACATGCTCACAGACCTCTAGAATAGGGCACATGGTGTCACCAGTGGTTCCTCCCAGAGTGGAGCAGAACTTGTAGAAAGCCTCCAGATAAGCCTGGAAATGAAAACACGTATAAAGCCAATGACTATCCATCTTCTGATGCATGATGTTGTTTAACATTGTGAATTAAAAATGTGAATGAAATCCCTTGCTCACCTTATTACAGAGTATTACGGGTGAATGAAATCCCTTGCCCACCTTATACAGAGTATTACGGGTGAATGGAATCCCTTGCTCACCTTATACAGAGTATTACGGATGATCTCGATGTTCATCTCATCCAGATCCTGCTCAGATATGCAGTCTTGGAAGAAAGCAGCTGAAGAAATGATCAGACATTCAAAAAACAGGGTTTAGCCTGTTGGGGCTAGGGGGCAGTATTTGCACGGCCGGATAAAAAACGTACCCGATTTAATCTGGTTACTACTCCTGCCCAGTAACTAGAATATGCATATAATTGTTTGATTTGGATAGAAAACACCCTAAAGTTTCTAAAACTGTTTGAATGGTGACTGTGAGTATAACACAACTCATTTGGCAGGCCAAAACATGAGAAGATTCCAAACAGGAAGCACTCTCTGACCATTTCATGGCCTTATTGATCATCTCTAACAAAAACAGGGGATCTCTGGCATGACGTGACATTTTCTAACGCTCCCATAGGCTCTCAGAAGGCGCCAGAAAGCTGAATGGTGGCTTTGCAGCCCATGGCTGAAAAACAGTAGCGCATTTTGATAGTGGTCAATCTGAGAACAATGGGACGGGGCGCGCGTGCCCAAGTCGACTCCATGTTTACTTTCTCTCTCTGAACGAAAACCACCACTCCCGGTCGGAATATTATCGCTTTTTTACGAGAAAAATGGCATAAAAATTGATTTTAAACAGCGGTTGACATGCTTCGAAGTACGGTAATGGAATATTTAGAATTTTTTTGTCACGAAACGCGTCGGGCGCGTGACCCTTATTTACCCATCGGATAGTGTCTTGAACGCACGAACAAAACGCCGCTATTTGGATATAACTATGGATTATTTGGGACCAAACCAACATTTGTTATTGAAGTAGAAGTCCTGGGAGTGCATTCTGACGAAGAACACCAAAGGTAATCAAACTTTTCTAATAGTAAATCGGAGTTTGGTGAGTACCACACTTGGTTGGTGTCAAAATAGCTAGCCTGTGATGGCTGGGCTATCTACTTAGAATATTGCAAAATGTGCTTTCACCGAAAAGCTATTTTAAAATCGGACATAGCGAGTGCATAGAGGAGTTCTGTATCTATAATTCTTAAAATAATTATGTTTTTTGTGAACGTTTATCGTGAGTAATTTAGTAAATTCACCGGAAGTGTTCGGTGGGAATGCTAGTTACATGCTAATGTAAAAAGCTGATTTTTGATATAAATATGAACTTGATTGAACAAAACATGCATGTATTGTATAACATAATGTCCTAAGATTGTCATCTGATGAAGATCAAAGGTTAGTGCTGCATTTAGCTGTGGTTTGGGTTTATGTGACATTATATGCTAGCTTGAAAAATGGGTGTCTGATTATTTCTGGCTGGGTACTCTGCTGACATAATCTAATGTTTTGCTTTCGTTGTAAAGCCTTTTTGAAATCGGACAGTGTGGTTAGATTAACGAGAGTCTTGTCTTTAAAATGCTGTAAAATAGTCATATGTTTGAGAAATTGAAGTAATAGCATTTCTAAGGTATTTGAATAACGCGCCACGGGATTCCACTGGCTGTTGAGTAGGTGGGACGCTAGCCCAGAGAGGTTAGAGGATGACACATTTATGAGCAAGTTGAGTTTTAGCGCCATCTAGTGTTCGCTACAGGATATAAAAACACGCCAGTCTGTTGTTCAAAAATTCTTCTTCTTCGCATTCTCAATTCCATGAGTTCCACTAGTAAAACCGCCCCAGGATGGGAACAGTTCCATTAGAAAAACCGCCCCGGGACGGGGGAACAGTTCCATTAGTAAAACCGCCCCAGGATGGGAACAGTTCCATTAGAAAAACCGCCCCGGGACGGGGGAACAGTTCCATTAGTAAAACCGCCCCAGGATGGGAACAGTTCCATTAGAAAAACCGCCCCGGGACGGGGGAACAGTTCCATTAGTAAAACCGCCCCGGGACGGGGGAACAGTTCCATTAGTAAAACCGCCCCGGGACGGGGGAACAGTTCCATTAGTAAAACCGCCCCAGGATGGGAACAGTTCCATTAGAAAAACCGCCCCGGGACGGGGGAACAGTTCCATTAGTAAAACCGCCCCGGGACGGGGGAACAGTTCCATTAGTAAAACCGCCCCAGGATGGGAACAGTTCCATTAGAAAAACCGCCCCGGGACGGGGGAACAGTTCCATTAGTAAAACCGCCCCGGGACGGGGAACAGTTCCATTAGTAAAACCGCCCCGGGACGGGGGACCAGTTCCATTAGTAAAACCGCCCCGGGACGGGGAACAGTTCCATTAGTAAAACCGCCCCGGGACGGGGGAACAGTTCCATTAGTAAAACCGCCCCGGGACGGGGGAACAGTTCCATTAGTAAAACCGCCCCGGGACGGGGGAACAGTTCCATTAGTAAAACCGCCCCGGGACGGGGAACAGTTCCATTAGTAAAACCGCCCCGGGACGGGGAACAGTTCCATTAGTAAAACCGCCCCGGGACGGGGGAACAGTACCATTAGCAAAACCGCCCCCGGACGTGGGAACAGTTCCATTAGTAAAACCGCCCCGGGACGGGGGAACAGTACCATTAGTAAAACCGCCCCGGGACGGGGAACAGTTCCATTAGTAAAACCGCCCCGGGACGGGGAACAGTTCCATTAGTAAAACCGCCCCGGGACGGGGAACAGTTCCATTAGTAAAACCGCCCCGGGAAGGGGGAACAGTTCCATTAGTAAAACCGCCCCGGGACGGGGGAACAGTTCCATTAGTAAAACCGCCCCGGGACGGGGGAACAGTTCCATTAGTAAAACCGCCCCGGGACGGGGGAACAGTTCCATTAGATTTTTGGTCATTGATCTACACAAAATACTCTCATGTCAAAGTGGAAGAAAAATGCTAACATTCTTAACACAATTAATGAAAAATAAAACAAATATACCTTGATTAGATAAGTATTCACCCCCGAGTCAATACAATAGATAAGTGCTCACCCCCCTAGTCAACACGTTAGATTAGATAAGTATTCACCCCAGAGTCAATACGTTAGATTAGATAAGTATTCACCCCCCTAGTCAATACGCTAGATTAGATAAGTATTCACCCCCCCTAGTCAATACGTTAGATTAGATAAGTATTCACCCCCCCTAGTCAATACGTTAGATTAGATAAGTATTCACCCCCCCTAGTCAATACGTTAGATTAGATAAGTATTCACCCCCCTAGTCAAATGGAATTCCAAGATGGCGTAGCAGTTCAGACGTCCTCTACCCCTCCTCTTGTCCCGTGTGTGTGTGTGTGTGTATATATATGTGTGTGTGTGTGTGTGTATATATATATTTATTTTTTTTCACTTATCTTTTTACATTTTTTCTACTAAAAACTCAACCTCAAAGCACTCTCCTGCAACCCGCCTTACCAATTTAAAAAAGAAAGTATTATTTACCTCATCTGAATTCCACAACAGAAGCTAGCCAGAGGTTAGCCATTTTCACTGGCTAACGTTGGAGTTCAGCTAGCCACGGTTAGCTGTCCTCAGCTATCCATTAGCGCGAAAAGCTATCGCCAGTTTTTGTACAGCGCGACTCAGACCAGAGCATACCGGACCTATTCTCTCTCCTTTCCCCGATTTCTACCGCAGGCTCTGGACATTTACACCTGGATCTTGCAGCTAACTAGCTGCTACCTGAGTGACTATTGGCAACGTCAGTCACGGAATTAACACACATTATTACGGAGCTAGCCAGCTGAAGAGTTCCGTCAGCCACTCGTGGGCTTTTCCTGAGCTAGCCAGCTGAAGTGTCTCCTGGGCTACAATCACCTATCCTGACCCTTTTTACTGCCGATGCGGAGCCCCATTGGGCCTTCACGACTGGACCACCGACGTTATCTGCCCGAGGGAGTTATCCAACTGGCCCCTCCGTCGCGACGTAACCTGATCGCCCATCTGCGGCCGGCTAATCGTAAGCTGTCTTATCGGCTGCGATCTGAATAGGTCTATCGGACACTTTTCTTGGGCCACTATAACTAACTATTTTGCCAACTTGGACAGGTACCCCCTTCCACACGGAACCCCACTAACCCACAGACAGAAACGCACGAGGTGGCTAAAAACAGACCACCCTCCATCTTCCACCAGCTTGCTACCTATGGCCCGGCTAGCTGTCTGAATCTCACTGAACCCTTTGATCACTCGGCTAAGCATGCCTCTCCTTAATGTCAATATGCAATGTCCATTGCTGTTCTGGTTAGTGTTTATTGGCTTATTTCACTGTAGAGCCTCTAGCCCTGCTCATTATTCCTTATCCAACCTCTCAGTTCCTCCACCCACACATGCCATGACATCTTCTGGTTTCAATGATGTTTCTAGAGACAATATCTCTCTCATAATCACTAAATGCCTAGGTTGACCTCTGTACTCACATCCCACCATACCTTTGTCTGTACATTATACCTTGAAGCTATTTTAATCGCCCCCAGAAACCTGCTCCTTTTTCTCTCTATTCTGGACGTCACAGACGACCAATTCTTATAGCTTTTAGCCGTACCCTCATACTCATTCTTCTCTGCTCCTCTGGGGATGTAGAGGTGAATCCAGGCCCCGCAATGCCTGGCTCCACTCCTACTCCCCAGGCGCTCTCTTTTGATGACTTCTGTAACCGTAATAGTCTTGGTTTCATGCATGTTAACATTAGAAGCCTCCTCCCTAAGTTTGTTTTATTCACTGCTTTAGCACACTCTGCCAACCCGGATGTCTTAGCTGTGTCTGAATCTTGGCTTAGGAAGTCCACCAAAAACTCTGAAATCTTCATCCCTAACTACAACGTTTTCAGACAAGATAGAACGACCAAAGGGGGCGGTGTTGCAATCTACTGCAGAGATAGCCTGCAGAGTTCTGTCCTGCTATCCAGGTCTGTACCCAAACAATTTGAACTTCTACTTTTAAAAATCCACCTCTCCAAAAACAAGTCTCTCACCGTTGCCGCCTGCTATAGACCCCCCTCGGCCCCTAGCTGTGCTCTGGACACCATATGTGAACCGATTGCCCCCCATCCATCTTCAGAGCTTGTGCTACTAGGTGAACTAAACTGGGACATGCTTAACACCCCAGCCATCCTACAATCCAAGCTTGATGCCCTCAATCTCACACAAATTATTAATGAACCCACCAGGTACAACCCCAAAGCCGCAAACACTGGCACCCTCATAGATATCATCCTAACCAACGTGCCCTCTAAATACACCTCTGCTGTTTTCAACCAAGATCTCAGCGATCACTGCCTCATTGCCTGCACCCGTAATGGGTCAGCGGTCAAACGACCTCCACTCATCACTGTCAAACGCTCCCTGAAACATTTCAACGAGCAAGCCTTTCTAATCGACCTGGCCCTGGAAGGATATTGACATCATCCTGTCAGTAGAGGATGCCTGGTTATTTTTTTTAAATGCCTTCCTTACCATCTTAAATAAGCATGCCCCGTTCAAGAAATTTAGAACCAGGAACAGATATAGCCCTTGGTTCTCCCCAAACCTGACTGCCCTTAACCAACACAAAAATATCCTGTGGCGTTCTGCATTAGCATCGAACTGCCCCCGCGATATGCAACTTTTCAGGGAAGTTAGAAACCAATACACACAGGCAGTTAGAAACGCCAAGGCTAGCTTTTTCAAACAGAAATTTGCTTCCTGCAATTCAAACTCTAAAAAGTTCTGGGACATTGTAAAGTCCATGGAGAATAAGAACACCTCCTCCCAACTGCCCACTGCACTGAGGATAGGAAACTCTGTCACCACCGATAAGCCCAATTTAATTGAGAATTTCAATAAGCATTTTTCTACGGCTGGCCATGCTTTCCACCTAACTACCCCTACTGCATTCAACAGCACTGCACCCCCCACAGCTACTCGCCTCTACTCAACTCTTTTCTCTGTATACATCAATGATGTCGCTCTTGCTGCTGGTGAATCTCTGATCCAACTCTACGCAGACGACACCATTCTGTATACTTCTGGCCCTTCTTTGGACACTGTTAACAACCCTCCAGACGAGCTTCAATGCCATTCAACTCTCCTTCCGTGGTCTCCAACTGCTCCTAAACACAAGTAAAACTAAATGCATGCTCTTCAACCGACCGTTGCCTGCACCTGCCCGCCTGTCCAGCATCACTTCTCTGGACGGTTCTAACTTAGAATTTGTGGACAACTACAAATACCTAGGTGTCTGGTTAGACTGTAAACTCTCCTTCCAGACTCACATCAATCATCTCCAATCCAAAGTTAAATCTACAATTGGCTTCCTATTTCACAACAAAGCATCCTTCACTCATGCTGCCAAACATACCCTCGTAAAACTGACCATCCTACCAATCCTCGACTTCGGCAATGTCATTTACAAAACAGCCTCCAACACTCTACTCAACAAGCTGGATGCAGTCTATCACAGTGCCATCCGTTTTGTCACCAAAGCCCCATATACTACCCACCACTGCGACCTGTACGCTCTCGTTGGCTGGCCTTCGCTTCATAATCGTCGCCAAACACATTGGCTCCAGGTCATCTACAAGACCCTGCTAGGTAAAGTCCCCCCTTATCTCCGCTCACTGGTCACCATAGCAGCACCCACCTGTAGCACGCGCTCCAGCAGGTATATCTCTCTGGTCACCCCTAAAGCCAAATCCTCCTTTGGTCGTCTCTCCTTCCAGTTCTCTGCTGCCAATGACTGGAACGAACTACAAAAATCTCTGAAACTGGAAACACTTATCTCCTTCACTAGCTTTAAGCACCAGCTATCAGAGCAGCTCCCAGATCACTGCACCTGTACATAGCCCATCTATAATTTAGCCCAAACTACTATCTCTTCCCCTACTGTATTTATTTATTTTATTTATTTTGCTCCTTTGCACCATATTATTTATATTTTAACTTTGAACTTTCTTCAAACTACAAATCTACCATTCCAGTGTTTTACTTGCTATACTTTATTTACTTCGCCACCATGGCCTTTTTTGCCTTTACCTCCCTTATATCACATCATTTGCTCACATTGTATATAGTCTTATTTTTTTCTACTGCATCATTGATTGTATGTTTGTTTTACTCCATGTGTAACTGAGTTTTTGTATGTTGTCGAACTGCTTTGCTTTATCTTGGCCAGGTCGCAATTGTAAATGAGAACTTGTTCTCAACTTGCCTACCTGGTTAAATAAAGGTGAAATAAAAAATAAAATATGTTAGATTAGATAAGTATTCACCCCCCTAGTCAATACGTTAGATTAGATAAGCATTCACCCCCCGAGTCAATACGTTAGAAACACTTTTGGTAGCGATTACAGCTGTGAGTCTTCACAGTTAAATATTTTTCAATCCCACTTTGTCACGCAACAAAACGTGAAAACCTCCAAGGAGGGCGAATACTTATGATACCCACTGTCCAGAGCCTTGGTCTAATGTAGTGCACTACATAGGGAATAGGGCCCTTAATTCCTACCTAGATGTGTGTGTATATGTTGTGTAATTTCTTAGATATTACTAGTTAGATATTACTGCACTGTCGAAGCTAGAAACACAAGCATTTCACTACACCTGCTAATCACATGTATGTGACCAATAAAATTAGATTTTTACATAGGGAATAGGGCCCTGGTCTATAGTAGTACCACTATATAGGGAGTAGGGCTCTGGTCTATAGTAGTGCACTATATAGGGAATAGGGCCCTGGTCTATAGTAGTACCACTATATAGGGAATAGAGCTCTGGTCTATAGTAGTACCACTATATAGGGAATAGGGCTCTGGTCTAATGTAGTGCACTATATAGGGAATAGGGCCCTGGTCTATAGTAGTACACTATATAGGGAATAGGGCTCTGGTCTATAGTAGTACCACTATATAGGGAATAGGGCTCTGGTCTAATGTAGTGCACTATATAGGGAATAGGGCCCTGGTCTATAGTAGTACACTATATAGGGAATAGGGCTCTGGTCTATAGTAATACCACTATATAGGGAATAGGGCTCTGGTCTATAGTAGTACCACTATATAGGGAATAGGGCTCTGGTCTATAGTAGTACCACTATATAGGGAATAGGGCTCTGGTCTAATGTAGTGCACTATATAGGGAATAGGGCCCTGGTCTAAAGTAGTGCACTATATAGGGAATAGGCCTCTGGTCTATAGTAGTGCACTATATAGGGAATAGGGTGCCATTTGGCATGCATCAGTCACAGTCCTGCCTTACCCAGAGGGGTGTCGACCAGGATGGCGTTGTAAAGTTCTGCTGGGGTCTGGGCGATGTTGACAGCCTCCATCTGCTCAAAGCTGCCCAGCGGGTGGCACTTGGGTACCAGCTCAGAGATGGCCCGCTGGTGCAGGGTGCCTGTGATCAGCAGGATCACATTGTCTATCATGTAGCTGTACCTGTGAAGATGGGAGGAGAGAGTGCGTTTCAGTGATGACTGGGTAGTTATTAAGAGCATAGCAAATATTACATTTATTTTGCTTAGATGGTGAGAGGCAGTACGAGGGTTCTCTCTCAGGCTAGAATGAAAAGGCGGCCGGTGAGAGCCAGTACGAGGGTTAAGTCTCAGGCTAGAATGAAAAGGCGGACGACAGTGAGCCAGTACGAGGGTTCTCTCTCAGGCTAGAATGAAAAGGCGGACGACAGTGAGAGCCAGTACGAGGGTTCTCTCTCAGGCTAGAATGAAAGGCGGACAACGGTGAGAGCCAGTACGAGGGTTAAGTCTCAGGCTAGAATGAAAAGGCGGACGACAGTGAGCCAGTACGAGGGTTCTCTCTCAGGCTAGAATGAAAAGGCGGACGACAGTGAGAGCCAGTACGAGGGTTCTCTCTCAGGCTAGAATGAAAGGCGGACGACAGTGAGAGCCAGTACGAGGGTTCTCTCTCAGGCTAGAATGAAAGGCGGACGGTACGTGGGAGACAAAAAACAAAATCATATGTAGAGTTCAAAAAGTCCTGGAACTCAAAATCATTTAGAGGAATTACCCAAGGAGGACAAGATGCAAAAATTACATAATACATTTAATCCACGCTCAAAAGAATATAACAAAAAGTGAGCGCTAGTAAATAGAAAAATAAACAGAGTATACGCTTCAACCTCATGTCTTCATCAATACTGTTCTAACACATGAATAACACACCTGCTGGGCATAACAGACCCAAACCTCATGTCTTCATCAATACTGTACTAACACATGAATAACACACCTGCTGGACATAACAGACACAACAGGTGCAAGCAGATAGTCAGAGACAGGCAAATAGGGAGTCAAAATATATATATATATATATATATATATACAGTGTTTTCAATGGGTTTTCTATGTGGATCTAGATTTCTAAGGCACTTGCTTGCAGTTCCTATCGCTTCCACTGGATGTCAACAGTCTTTAGAAATTGGTTGATGTTTTTCTTTTGAGTAATGAAGAAGTACGGCTGTTCAGAATGAGGGTCGAGTCTAGTGTACTGTTGTGTTTCATATGAAACATGGACCATTCAGATGTCACATAAATGAAAAGAGATGGGAGACAGACAAATACAGTTTAACCAATAGCTGATTGTTTCAGGCAATAATAAGACAAGGTGATATTCTAAGCCTCAATCCCCCAAAAATGCATGGGAAAGATTGACTAGTTAAATTGAGCCTAAATGGGCACCCGTCTTGCCCCTTCATTTGGGATAGAGGCTGGCAGACAGACACCAGAGAGCCTGTCAATGACTTACGTGATGAAGTCCATGAAGCTTGCCAGCGGTTCATAGGACTGGTTCCTCATGTGACGGAACTCCACCACCATCTTCTCTTTGAGCTTGTCGTCGATGACGGACACGGTGAGGGGTGACGGCTCGTTGGCCAGGAAACTGCCATAGTCCGTGCTCTGCAGATGGAGCTTCAGGTCTGCATGGGGGGGGGGGGGGGGGGGGGGGGGGGGGGGGGACAAGACGTCTTCAGATACTAGGTAACAGCAGCTTTCAACAGACACAATAATGACACGCACAGGACAAGTACAAGCTCATGTTAATGCTGCTGTGAGAGGGCATGATGCTAATGGCACATTAGAGACCCATGCACAAGGGAAGAGGCTAGCTAGCTATGTGTCCTGAATGCTTCCATTTTACATGATGTGTAAGCTAATTAGAAACCCATGCACAAGGGAAGAGAATAGCCAGCTATGTGACCTGAATGCTTCCATTTTACATGATGTGTTAAAAGCTAATTGAGCAATACTTTGAGCAATAGTTTCAGTTCCTCATAGAAATCCTACTGTTGATCAACCTGATGTGATTTATTTAACCTTTTATGTCGGCAGCCTGGTAATGAAGAAATCATGAATAGCTTAGCTGCTAATGGTTCTTGCTAACGGTTCTTCCAGAAATATACTCTACTAGCGTGTTAAACTAGCTAGCTACAGCGGTCAATGCAATGTCCAGGGCCCAGTTTCCCAAAAGCATCTGAAGGCTAAGTTCATCCTTAGATTTTTCTTATGAGCAATGGTAAAATCTCAGAGCTTCTTTCCAGAAACCACTGTTTACTTAAGTTGCACTTGAAAACGCTTGCTATTTCCAGCGGCAGGTAGCCTAGTGGTTAGAGCGTTGGATCAGTAACCAGCAGGTAGCCTAGTGGTTAGAGCGTTGGGCCAGTAACCAGCAGGTAGCCTAGTGGTTAGAGCGTTGGGCCAGTAACCAGCAGGTAGCCTAGTGGTTAGAGCGTTGGGCCAGTAACCAGCAGGTAGCCTAGTGGTTAGAGCGTTGGGCCAGTAACCAGCAGGTAGCCTAGTGGTTAGAGCGTTGGGCCAGTAACCAGCAGGTAGCCTAGTGGTTAGAGCGTTGGGCCAGTAACCAGCAGGTAGCCTAGTGGTTAGAGCGTTTGGGCCAGTAACCAGCAGGTAGCCTAGTGGTTAGAGCGTTGGGCCAGTAACCAGCAGGTAGCCTAGTGGTTAGAGCGTGGGCCAGTAACCAGCAGGTAGCCTAGTGGTTAGAGCGTTGGGCCAGTAACCAGCGGGTAGCCTAGTGGTTAGAGCGTTGGGCCAGTAACCAGCAGGTAGCCTAGTGGTTAGAGCGTTGGGCCAGTAACCAGCAGGTAGCCTAGTGGTTAGAGCATTGGGCCAGAAACCAGCAGGTAGCCTAGTGGTTAGAGCGTTGGGCCAGTAACCAGCAGGTAGCCTAGTGGTTAGAGCGTTGGACCAGTAACCAGCAGGTAGCCTAGGGGTTAGAGCATTGGGCCAGTTACCAGCAGGTAGCCTAGTGGTTAGAGTATTGGGCCAGTTACCAGCAGGTAGCCTAGTGGTTAGAACGTTGGGCGAGTAACCCAAAAGGTTGCTAGATCGAATCCCCGAGCTGACAAGGTAAAAATCTGTCGTTCTGCCCCCTGAACAAGGCAGTTAACCCACTGTTCCTAGGCCGTCATTGTAAATAAGAATTTGTTCTTAAATGTCTTGCCTAGTTAAAAGTAGTGGGTGGATCTAAAGGAAAGTAGTGGGCGGGTCCTAAAGGAAAGTAGTGGGCGGGTCTAAAGGAAAGTAGTGGGTTTGACGGCTTTGATTGGGCTGCGTTTTTTGTCTTCTGTTTCATACCATCCTGCTACCGTACCGCGAGAGTTTGGACTTCTGTTTTTAAGCCAAGGATGAGTCTAAGCCCTATGTCACTGTTAGTTTTACACAAAAATGTGTACAATTTTCAGTTATAAAACTGATTTGTTTATTTTTTATTCAAAGTATTGATGATTTGGTGTACTGTTGAATCATGCGTTGTAATGCGTGTGCTTATTGTAACTGTCACCCTAATATTGGCTAATAGGCTATGCATATTCATGATGTGAGGCTAGTAGCATAGCCTAGGTCTCTGTTGAATACAGACGCTTGACGTCATGGTTGCAGATATTGAGACGGCTTGTTCTAATGCTTAGGCCTACCTTTTTATAGGCTAGTAATGCACTACATCACAGATGTGGCACATCATTGAGCACATGTAACACCTCCTGAAATATTGAGGCAAAAATGACAAGAGTGTAAACTATAATTAGCAAAATAGAACAGAATTGACATGAATTTGATTTTCAAAATGATTTGAACATGTCTTTTGGATTTACTTTTACTGCAGTCATCTCGGTTTTTCATTTTTAGCTTGTTTGTAACAATTGCAAAGACATTGGCGACTTTGTATTTGTAGGCAACCTTTGTTCCCAAGGTGACATCGGCCACAGAGAGACAGATAAATGGCTTGATTCTAAGTCTAGGTGAGATGTTCTTGGGGAAAAGGAAGAAAAAAGAACTTTTTCCCTTTAGACACACCCACTACTTTCCTTTAGACACACCCACTACTTTCCTTTAGACACACCCACTACTTTCCTTTAGACACACCCACTACTTTCCTTTAGACACACCCACTACTTTCCTTTAGACACACCCACTACTTTCCTTTAGACACACCCACTCTCCCATACTCCGGTCACCATATTAGGATGTAGCTAACCCACTTCTCTGGGAAAGCTGTTCTGACTGTGGCTGTTTTATCTTGTCCAAATCAAAATGTTTTGTTATTAAAAAGATATTTCGATTTAGATGGTACAATGATCCCCTACACTATTCAGTGTTTGTTTTCTCACATAATTGAGCAAACATTGTAACATTTTAGCAACCAGGAAATTAAGGGATGTCCATTAGATAACTCAGCCAAAGTCAGAAGCGCTTTCCCAGTTTGACAACAGATGCCGCAATGGAGGGAGCAATCAATAGGCGATTATCACAACCAATCTCAACACTGGTGGGTTAGTAAAACCAGAGAGGAAGCGAGAGGCTCAACTCTGTGGAAAATCTCTACCTCCAGCAGTTGGCGCTTTTTCATTAACTTTTTTAGGATAGGGGGCAGCATTCGGAATTTTGGATGAAAAGCGTGCCCAAAGTAAACTGCCTGCTACTCAGGCCCAGAAGCTAGGAAATTCATATAATTGGAAGATTTGGATAGAAAACACTCTAAAGTTTCTAAAACTGTTAAAATAATGTCTGTGAGTATAACAGAACTTATTTGGCAGGCGAAACCCAGAGGACAGGTGACAGTGTTTTCAATGGGTTTTCTATGTGGATCTAGATTTCTATGGCACTTGCTTGCAGTTCCTATCGCTTCCACTGGATGTCAACAGTCTTTAGAAATTGGTTGATGTTTTTCTTTTGAGTAATGAAGAAGTACGGCTGTTCAGAATGAGGGTCGAGTCTAGTGTACTGTTGTGGTTGGGGCACGCTCCACTTTGTTTTCGTTCGGTATTGAACACAGCTTATCCTGTCTTAAATTTTATCGATTATTTTCATTTAAAAAATACCTAAAGTTGTATTAGGAAAGTTGTTTGAAATGTTTGGATCAAGATTACAGGTAACTTATTAGATATTTTGTAGTCATGTTGCGCGAGTTGGAACCGGTGTTTTTCTGAATCAAACGCGCCAAATAAATTGACATTTTGGAGATATAACGACGGAATTTATCGAACAAAAAGGACCATTTATGATGTTTATGGGACATATTGGAGTGCCAACAGAAGAAGATCTTCAAAAGGTAAGGCATGAACTATATCGTTATTTCTGAGTTTTGTGTCGCGCCTGGCGGGTTGAATTATGATTGTCATGTGTTTGTTTGATGGGGCGCTGTCCTCAGATAATAGCATGGTTTGCTTTCGCCGTAAAGCCTTTTTGAAATCTGACACGGTTGCTAGATTAACAAGAAGTTAAGCTTTAATTTGGTGTATTGCACTTGTGAATGTATGAAAGTTAAATATTTCTAATAATTATTTTTGAATTTGGCACTCTGCCATTTCACCGGATGTTGTGGAAACGTTCCACTAGCGGAACCCCTAGCCGTAAAAGGTTAACCCTATAAAAGGTGTGTTGTAATTGAACCTTTTTTGGTTTTATTATTTCTTGCTGATATGAAAGATAAGCTCCTTATGTTTCAAAAACCGTACGGCAAACAATTTGTGATTAAAGGTGCTACAAATAGGATTTTGTAGAATTTTTATGTTGTAGTTTCAGAAAATGCCCATAATATATCTGCTGCTAATGGTGGAATGATAGTTTCACAGTATTACCAGAGAGGAAGAGAGGCCCAACTC